>NC_141877.1:229991066-230142018 GCF_056163025.1 Triticum urartu
GCCACCCAGTTACGTTGTGACGTTTGGCACACCCAAAGCACTCCTACGGTATCCGGGAGTTGCACAATCTCATGGTCTAAGGAAATGATACTTGACATTAGAAAAGCTTTAGCATACAAACTACACGATCTTGTGCTATGCTTAGGATTGGGTCTTGTCCATCACATCATTCTCCTAATGATGTGATCCCGTTATCAATGACACCCAATGTCCATGGTCAGGAAACCGTAACCATCTATTGATCAACGAGCTAGTCAACTAGAGGCTTACTAGGGACATGGTGTTGTCTATGTATCCACACATGTATTTGAGTTTCCTATCAATACAATTCTAGCATGGATAATAAACGATTATCATGAACAAGGAAATATAATAATAATCAATTTATTATTGCCTCTAGGGCATATTTCCAACAGAAGGGTAATTTACTTGTTAGCAATAAAATTGTTATGGAACATATCTGTAACACCCTCGATGCGGCTATATCTCCCACGTGTCGAAGCACGGCTTAGAGGCATAACCGCATTGAAAGCAATGTCGCAAGTGAGGTAATCTTCACAAAACCCATGTAATACATAAGGAAAGAGATACATAGTTGGCTTACAATCGCCACTTCACACAATTACATGAATAAAGCATTACATAATCCAGATACACACAAGGTCCGACTACAGAACAAAAATAAAAGAAGACTACCCCAAATGCTACACAGATCCCCGATCGACTCGACTGGGCTCCACTACTGATCAACTAGAACGAAACAACACAAAGGACAAGATCTTCATAGAGCTCCTCCTGAGCTTGGTTGCGTCATCTGCACGGACTCATCGCCACCTACAAGCTGGTTTTGGAAGTATCTGTGAGTCACGGGGACTCAGCAATCTCGCACCCTCGCGATCAAGACTATTTAAGCTTAAGGGTAAGGTAAAAGGTATGAGGTGGAGCTGCAGCAAGCGACTAGCATATATGGTGGCTAACATGTACGCAAAAGAGAGCGAGAAGAGAAGGCAAAAGCACAGTCGATAAACTTCGATCAAGAAGTGATCCTAGAACAGCCTACGTCAAGCATAACTCCAACACCGTGTTCATTTCCCGGACTCCGCCGAGAAGAGAACATCACGGTTACGCACGCGGTTGATGTATTTTAATTAAAGTCAACTTCAGGTTTTCTACGACCGGGCATTAACAAATTCCCATCTGTGCATAACCGCGGGCACGGCTTTCAAAAGTTCAAATCCCTGCAGGGGTGTCCCAACTTAGCCCATAACAAGCTCTCACGGTCAACGAAGGATATTCCTTCTAGCGGGAAGACCCGATCAGACTCGGAATCCCGGTTACAAGACATTTCGACAATGGTAAAACAAGTCCAGCAAAGCCGCCCGATGCGCCGACAAATCCCGATAGGAGCTGCACATATCTCGTTCTCAGGGCACACCGAATAGGTCAAGCTACGAGTAAAACCAACCCTCGAGTTGCCCCGAGGTGGCCCCGCAGACTGCCCGTTTCGGACCAACACTCAGAGGAGCACTGGCCCGGGGGGGTTTAAAATAAAGATGACCCTTGAGTATGCGAAACCCAAGGGAAAAGAGGCTAGGTGGCGAATGGTAAAACCAATGTTGGGCATTGCTGGAGGAGTTTTATTCAAGGCGAACTATCAAGGGGTTCCCATTATCACCCAACCGCGTAAGGAACGCAAAATCCGGGAACATAACACCGATATGACGGAAACTAGGGCGGCAAGAGTGGAACAAAACACCAGGCATAAGACCGAGCCTTCCACCCTTTACCAAGTATATAGATGCATTAATTAAATAAGAGGTATTGTGATATCCCAACAAGTAAACATGTTCCAACAAGGAACAACATCTCCATGTTCCAACAAGGAACAAACTTCAATCTTCACCTACAACTAAGAACGCTATAAGAGGGGCTGAGCAAAGCGGTAACATAGCCAAACAACGGTTTGCTAGGACAAGGTGGGTTAGAGGCTTGGTTCAACAATATGGGAGGCATGATAAGCAAGTGGTAGGTATCGCAGCATAGGCATAGCAAAAGAGCGAGCATCTAGCAAGCAAAGATAGAAGTGATTTCGAGGGTATGATCATCTTGCCTGAGATCCCGCAAGGAAGAATAACGAGTCCATGAAGAAGACAAACAGACGTAGTCGAACGAATCCTCACAACACGATGTTACCGGATTACCGAGACGAAGTACACCGGAAAGAAAGCAAACAACAAAGTAAACAACCATTACAACAACATGGCACGATGCGCAAACAAGTATGATGCATGTCCGATTTAATGAGGCATGGCATGGCAAAGTGCACAAACAATCCTACAAATTAAGTGGAGCTCATTATGCAACGGAGTTGCATATTGAAGAAAACACCACATGACTTATTTAGTTCTCTCTCATTTATGTACCCAACAAGATTAAATGTTGTTAGCATGGCAAGAGGGTGAAGCAAATGAGAACTACCTATCTAGGCAAGTTTAAATGAGCCGGAACAACAAACAACAAGTCCGGAAACTCCTCATGTGCATATTTTAGGTTTGGTACTGTTCTGCCCTATACACAATTTTAGAGTTGTTAAACATGCAAGAAGATGCCACCATGTTAAACTAGGCATTTTTCTACCCCATTTACATATAAAGTTTATTTAAAATGGAGCTACGGTTATTTAGTTATGAATTAAAGCATTTTAACATGGCAATAGACAAACTAATGCAAACAGCAAGTTTAAACATTTTAAGCATGCATGAAAGTTGAAAATTATTAAACTAGACAAAATTCTAAGCAAGTTACATATATAATTTATTTAGATCCGATGCACGGTTGGTGAGTTATGATATGCATGATGTAAGAGGGCTTTTCTGTAAAACTATAATCTCTGGAAAAATGATTAAATTCGTCCAGGAAAAAAAACGTTAAGTGGGCTGAATCTGAAAGCACTGCTGGCCCAACCGAGAGGGGGGTTGTGGGCTCACATTGGGCCAAGGCCTGCTAGTGCAGGGAGAGGCCGGCAGAGGCAAAGCTGAGCCGCGCCCAGAGGTAGAGGCGAGGGGAGTCATCCCCTGGTGCAAGTCGACGGCTGGAGCGTTGATGAGCCCGGTGCTCGTCGTCTCCCTGATGAACGAGGCGGCAAGGAGCACCGGGGCGGACTTGGCGCGGGACTCCGGGACGGCGCGGTGGCGGATCCGGGCGAGGAACGTCGAGGACGCGGCAGGAGCGAGAAGTGGCGGGTCGACGAGGCAACCTGCGACAGGGAGCTCAGGCGCCTGGGGAAGAAGCACGGGCGGCAGAGGAGGAGGTCGGGCGCGATGCAAAGCTCCAAGGGGAGGCCATGGCGGGTCCCTGGGTGGCAGAGGGCGTCAGCAAGAGGTTCCCAGCGATGGGGAACTCCGGCGGGACGAACTTGGCAGGGCGACGGCTCCGTGGTGGCCGACGACTCATGGCGTCGTCATGGGGCTCGGGTTCCTGCGAAGAAGAGTACAAGGGCAGAGCTTAGAGAGAGATAGCCATGGGAGGAAGTAGAAGAGGAGGGCTGAGAGAATGAGGAGGGACGGCGAGGACGGCCTGCTGGTTGCTACTGCTCGCCGGCAGCGGCTGGGTCGACGACGGGGTCGAGGTGCACCTCGAGCGCCATGGGTGCTACGGGAGATGGACAAACCCAGCGATTGGGGCTCTGCTACTGCTGCGGGAGCAAGGGGCTCGGGCACGAGGTGGGAGGCGGCAAGGAGCTCCTCTCCCCTGATTCGGGCGTGGGGTGGGAAGATCGAGCGGGCAGAGGAAGGAGGAGGCGCTCGGCTGGTCGGATCGGAACGAGGGGATGGATTGGATTGGATCGGGGGAAAATGAGGAGGGCGGCTGGTTGGTTCGATGCTGATAACAAGGAGAGTGGCGGCGGCGTGGGGATGGGATGGATGGGACAAGGTCCCTAGATTTTAGGGTTACTCTATTTATATGGAAGTAGGCTAGGTTTAGGGGGGTATCTGGTCCCTCCGATTTTTAATCAGACGGTCGAGAATAAATAGCTAGGGAGTCCAAACAAAGAATCAAAGACATTTTAGGGATGTTTGGAGATGATCTGAATCCAATGGTGACGACTGCCCAGGTCGGGTCCGGGATAGCTTTCGGACGCGCGCGCGAGGAGGTTCGCGTGCTAATGAGAGAGCTTAGGTTAGGCCTAGCGGTAGGTAGTGGACTGTGAAGAAGGGCTAGGACTGAGAGGAAAAGGGGGAATGCAGCCCGGCGACTGTTTCCGGAGACCGAAAACGTCCGACGTTAGACCGGCTATACTGCCGCTATAGTTATTCGTTGGGGAATCAAACGGACTCCGAATGCGATGAAACTTGGCGGGTGTTCTACTGACAACAAAACAACATCGCACGCCAACTTTCATCCCATTCCGAGAACATTCTCCCGCCACTTATAAAATAATATTTCGGACATGCCGCGGGCGCGTGCAAGTGTGTCTGGGCTCAGAACGGGTAACGGAAAGAAGGGGGAGGCCGGGACGGATGCAAATTTTGAAAAACATGATGATGCAATGCACATGATGACATGATGAAATGCAACACGCATGCAATAGACATGGCAACGACGGCGAATAACTGGAAGACACCTGGCACATCGGTCTCGGGGCGTTACTACACTCCACCACTACGAGAGGATCTCGTCCCGAGATCTAGAATGGCACCGGAGGGAAAAACGGAGGAGGAAGATAAGTGGGGTAAAACTAAGTTGCTTCTTTGACAAACGAGTGAAACCAAAGAACCTTGAGAGGTTGAACAAATTGAAAGGAATAATGCAACGAAGAAGAACAAAGTTGAAAACACTCCGGTAGGGAAGAGGAACAAGGAAGAACAAATTCGAACAGCACTCCGATTGAGAAAGGATGCAAGACTTGATAAGATGAAAAGAACTTGAGCAGAGGGCACAACACTCCGGTTAAATGGATAAACCGAGAAAAGAACACGGTCCTGACCAAACAAGAAGATGGGTGAAAAGAACAACACCACAATGCCTCCGGAACGAAAGAATAGAATATAGATAATTGAAATAAAAGAATGGAGAAGAAAATGCCAACTTCTGCCACAAAAGACCTTGAAAAGGCATCCTCAGGAGAAAAATCGAACAGAGTTGTTGGAACACCAACAACGAAAAGAATAGGCTTGATATGGTCTTATAGAAGGCATCCCAACGTTATGAGGTGAGAACTTGCCACTCACAGAAAAGATTAGATTGATAACAACGAGGAGACGAGAAACTTATTTCACCGAGAGAATAAATGAAGAACTTGGATCATTTATGAGCACCACAATTAGCAATGATCCTTAGGGAAAGCTTAAGGTGAAATATAGCCCAAGATAACTCCAATGAAGAGATTAATGGATTGGAAAGGATGTGTTGAGCGAAGAGAAAATGATGGATTTAGATATGTCACTCTTGAAAACCTTGTGATCCATGAAACACGAAGGGAAATTATCAACAATGACATAACACCACCTCAAAAGATATGCATGAAAGAATTGCACTCCGGATTGCAAGATGGAGAATGCTTGAGCTCCTTTGAAAAGAATCTCAATGAAAACTTCGAGAAGGAATTAAATCCTTTATGAACCCTCATGTAGAGCCTCCATGAAGAACTCTGGTTAAAAGAATGATCACAAAGAAGTGAAGGATGAAAAGAATAAGGTTGAAGCCTTGCAATGATTAGATGAAGCTTGCGATGAGATAAATGAGAGATCTTGAAACTCCGGGAAAAGAAAAAGCTGAACACAATTGGAATCAAGAAGTTGATGCACCTCCGGAATAAGGAATTAATCACTTGGATGAACAAGAATAAGGATTACGTTATGCGTATCCTTCACCAATTTAAATTGATGACAAACAGCGGATTTGCCATACTACTTATTCTCGAAGAAAGGATTAAGATAGATATCGCGCCAACTTGAGAAGGTCTTCAACGAAACACCGGTGGAATCGAAACAACAAATGAATTGATATGATAACGAAAGAAGAGGAATCTTGCACGAACCACCGTAAGAATTGAAAATGAACAAAGAAAAGATAAAGAAACACCGGGAAGAATTATGAAATGAACGAAGATGCTTTAGAGGATTTAGATACCAGTGAAACGAAGAGATCATGAACTGATTAGAGACTACTTGAATGATGCACCGGTAAGATTTAGAGAAAGAGAGCTGAAAGCTGAGAATGAATACTTCTGGGGTGATGGGCTCCGGAGAAACAAACTGAAAAGAATCTTGAATTACTCCGGATGGGTGAAAAGAATTCTCACAATCGAATACAATTATGAGAGGATGGCAACAAGCTGGAATCACGAATCTTGAAGAGAATGGAGCAATATATGGAGGAAAAAGTCTTCTTTGGTCTTCAAAATCTGAGAATGACAACGAGAAACACCACCAAGAATTGTTGAGACACTCCGGGATAAAAATGGAAAAAGTTGAGCCAACGATGAAAAGAATTTAACCGATCTTGGAGAAAGGCATTTGACTGATGATAACTCATTCTTACGTCAAACTTCGAAAAGAATTTGAGAGTAACTCCGGGAGAATAAGAAGAGTCAGGTAAGATCCTGGGAAAAGACCTGTGGGTTAGGGCCCACACAAAAGATACACCGTTGAAAAGATTTAAAAGAGAGGTTTCACTGGTTGAATTAAATGGCTAGAATGAGATAACAATCTTGAAAGAGCTTGAAAGGATTACGAAAGCAGAGTGGAAACACGAATCTTCTGAGATTTCTTGAGCACTCCGGAACAATAGAATAGCGAGAGGTGAACGATTAAGAATTGCACCGGCATGAGAAAGCATTGAAATGAGGAAAAGAATATGACCAACAAAGCTTGAATTGGATCCACTGGAGAAGAATAGAATGAAAAATGATGAACTAGAAGCTTCGTTAGAATCTTCATGAGAATCACCGGATAAGAATATTGAAAGAAAAGAAAGAAGAGACTTCACATGTATAAAATGGATATTTGATTAAGAAAAAAAAATCTTAGTCCTCGAAGAAAAAGGGTGGGTGGGCGGGAAAAAAACAAAGGAAACTAGGAGACGGATGAAACAGACACCGTTGAGAAGAACTGATACTAGATCTTGCGGATGTTGAAATGATCGGATCCACTTGAAAAGAAACACACTGATTGAAAAGGATTGACATGACAATCTCAATTATCGAGAAGGATTAGTATTTACATCGGAGTATGAGAACACCGCTTAGGATTGGTATGGAATCAACACTTGTCTCTGAAGCAACTCGAATACCACAACTCAAAACAAAATGAAGGATTGGCTTGCAGAATAAGCCGGAACAAACATATGATAGAGATTTCGTCCGAAGTTTTCGTGGTGGGGCCTACACGGCCTCGATCGTACAGCACCATCATGTACAAGGCAGTGCACATGACATACGAAGCGTCCCCGAGTCGGCATAGCCAAGGACTCTTTAAGACACAACGAGACCACTGTAAAACCAACCGTGAATAGGCGGACCACTAGACGTCGAACCCCAATTTCATATCATACATCCGTCGGAAAGATATCCTAAGAGCTACTTGAATTCCCACTTATAAACTCCCGAAATTTTCCCAGTTATGCAATCAGGTGTTGGGGATACAGGGGAAGCATAATATCTCACCCAAGACTAGCAAATCCTACATCCAGCTGTATCCATCCTTCAACACATAACCAAGAAACCTTCGGAAATCGTCTACATCAACCTTCGAAAAGCATCCGTTATACGAGTTATGGAAATACTCCCGAACTCCCGCCCCAGCACTGGGTGGCGTCGAGGTTATCTCACCAACAACTGCATAAAAGAGATTTTCGATGTCGGCGAAACTAAACTCAGGTATTCCAGAACTGCAACGATAAGATTGTGACGACAACACCTCGGAGCTCAACTTCCTGGGACACTGCCACAACCTCTAAATGACAGGAGGCACCAAGAACAATGTTCTTGTCAAAAATCGATCGGAACGATTCCGAGATACCCGCGTGATCCTAAAATTTTTTTTAGTGAAATTTGAGAAGAGAAGAGTCAAAACTCTACGTCAGGATGCCTTACCAGAGCGATGAAGGGACCAGGGAGTAAAAAGAATTCCTAACTCTCTGATATATAATTCCTAAATGACTCAAAACATTTTTCTAAACTCAACGACGCCAGCTATTCGATCAAGCAGCGGGCTCCTAAGGTCGGGGAAGGTTCTGATTACCAACTTGTAACACCCTCGATGCAGCTATATCTCCCACGTGTCGAAGCACGGCTTAGAGGCATAACCGCATTGAAAGCAATGTCGCAAGTGAGGTAATCTTCACACAACCCATGTAATACATAAGGGAAAGAGATACATAGTTGTCTTACAATCGCCACTTCACACAATTACATGAATAAAGCATTACATAATCCAGATACGCACAAGGTCTGACTATAGAACCAAAATAAAAGAAGACTACCCCAAATGCTACACAGATCCCCGATCGATTCGACTGGGCTCCACTACTAATCAACTAGAATGAAACAACACAAAGGACAAGATCTTCATCGAGCTCCTCCTGAGCTTGGTTGTGTCATCTGCACGGACTCATCGCCACCTGCAAGCTGGTTTTGGAAGTATCTGTGAGTCACGGGGACTCAGCAATCTCGCACCCTCGCGATCAAGACTATTTAAGCTTAAGGGTAAGGTAAAAGGTATGAGGTGGAGCTGCAGCAAGCGACTAGCATATATGGTGGCTAACATGTACGCAAAAGAGAGCGAGAAGAGAAGGCAAAAGCACGGTCGATAAACTATGATCAAGAAGTGATCCTAGAACAGCCTACATCAAGCATAACTCCAACACCGTGTTCACTTCCCGGACTCCACCGAGAAGAGACCATCACGGTTACGCACGCGGTTGATGTATTTTAATTAAAGTCAACTTCAGGTTTTCTACAACCGGACATTAACAAATTCCCATCTGCCCATAACCGCAGGCACGACTTTCGAAAGTTCAAATCCCCACAGGGGTGTCCCAACTTAGTCCATAACAATCTCTCACGGTCAACGAAGGATATTCCTTCTAGCGGGAAGACCCGATCAGACTCGGAATCCCGGTTACAAGACATTTCGACAATGGTAAAACAAGTCCAGCAAAGCCGCCCGATGCGCCAAAAAATCCCGATAGGAGCTGCACATATCTCGTTCTCAGGGCACACCGGATAGGTCAAGCTACGAGTAAAACCAACCCTCGAGTTGCCGAGGTGGCCCCGCAGGCTGCCCGTTTCGGACCAACATTCAGAGGAGCACTAGCCCCGGGGGGGGGGGGGGTTTAAAATAAAGATGACCTTGAGTCCGTGAAACCCAAGGGAAAAGAGGCTAGGTGGCGAATGGTAAAACCAATGTTGGGCATTGCTGGAGGAGTTTTATTCAAGGCGAACTGTCAAGGGGTTCCCATTATCACCCAACCACGTAAGGAACGCAAAATCCGAGAACATAACACCGATATGACGGAAACTAGGGCGGCAAGAGTGGAACAAAACACCAGGCATAAGGCCGAGCCTTCCACCCTTTACCAAGTATATAGATGCATTAATTAAATAAGAGGTATTGTGATATCCCAACAAGTAAACATGTTCCAATAAGGAACAACATCTCCATGTTCCAACAAGGAACAAACTTCAATCTTCACCTGCAACTAATAACGCTATAAGAGGAGCTGAGCAAAGCGGTAACATAGCCAAACAATGGTTTGCTAGGACAAGGTGGGTTAGAGGCTTGGTTCAACAATATGGGAGGCATGATAAGCAAGTGGTAGGTATCGCAGCATAGGCATAGCAAAAGAGCGAGCATCTAGCAAGCAAAGATAGAAGTGATTTCGAGGGTTTGATCATCTTGCCTGAGATCCCGCAAGGAAGAAGAACGAGTCCATGAAGAAGACAAACGGACGTAGTCGAACGAATCCTCACAACACGATGTTACCGGATTACCGAGACGAAGTACACCAGGAAGAAAGCAAACAACAAAGTAAACAACAACTACAACAACATGGCACGATGCGCAAACAAGTATGATGCATGTCCGGTTTAATGAGGCATGGCATGGCAAAGTGCACAAACAATCCTACAAATTAAGTGGAGCTCATTATGCAACGGAGTTGCATATTGAAGAAAACACCACATGACTTATTTAGTTCTCTCTCGTTTACGTACCCAACAAGATTAAATGTTGTTAGCATGGCAAGAGGGTGAAGCAAATGAGAACTACCTATCTAGGCAAGTTTAAATGAGGCCGGAACAACAAACAACAAGTCCGGAAACTACTCATGTGCATATTTTAGGTTTGGTACTGTTCTGCCCTATACACAATTTTAGAGTTGTTAAACATGCAAGAAGATGCCACCATGTTAAACTAGGCATTTTTCTACCCCATTTACATATAAAGTTTATTTAAAATGGAGCTACGGTTATTTAGTTATGAATTAAAGCATTTTAACATGGCAATAGGCAAACTAATGCAAACAGCAAGTTTAAACATTTTAACCATGCATGAAAGTTGAAAATTATTAAACTAGACAAAATTCTAAGCAAGTTACATATATAATTTATTTAGATCCGATGCACGGTTGGTGAGTTATGATATGCATGATGTAAGAGGGCTTTTCTGTAAAACTGTAATCTCTAGAAAAATGATTAAATTCGTCCAGGAAAAAAAACGTTAAGCGGGCCGAATCTGAAAGCACTGTTGGCCCAACCGAGAGGAGGGTTGTGGGCTCACATTGGGCCAAGGCCTGCTAGTGCAGGGAGAGGCCGGCAGAGGCAAAGCTGGGCCGCGCCCAGAGGCAGAGGCGAGGGGAGTCATCCCCTGGCGCAAGTCGACGGCTGGAGCATTGACGAGCCTGGTGCTCGTCGTCAACGAGGCGGCAAGGAGCACCGGGGCGGACTTGGCGTGGGACTCCGGGACGGCGCAGCGGCAGATCCGGGCGAGGAACGTCGAGGACGCGGCAGGAGCAAGAAGCGGCGGGTCGACGTGGCAACCTGCGACAGGGAGCTCGGGCGCCTCGGGAAGAAGCGCGGGCGGCAGAGGAGGAGGTCAGGCCCGATGCAAAGCTCCAAGGGGAGGCCATGGAGGGTCCTTGGGTGGCGGAGGGCGTCGGCAGGAGGTTCCCAGCGATGGGAAACTCCGGCGGGACGAACTTGGCAGGGCGACGGCTCCCTGGTGGCCGACGACTCATGGCATTGCCATGGGGCTCGGGTTCCTGCGAAGAAGAGTACAAGGGAGGATCTTAGAGAGAGAGAGCCACGGGAGGAAGTAGAAGAGGAGGGCTGAGAGAATGAGTAGGGACGGCGAGGACGGCCTGCTAGTTGCTGCTGCTCGCCGGCAGCGTCTGGGTCGACGACGGGGTCGAGGTGCACCTCGGGCACCATGGGTGCTACGGGAGATGGACAAACCAAGCGATTGGGGCTTTGCTGCTACTGCGGGAGCAAGGGGCTCGGGCACGAGGTGGGAGGCGGCAAGGAGCTCCTCTCCCCTGATTCGGGCGCGGGGTGGGGAAGATCGAGCGGGCAGAGTAAGGAGGAGGCGCTCGGCTGGTCGGATTAGAACGAGGGGATGGATTGGATTGGATCGGGGGAAAACGAGGAGGGCAGCTGGTTGGTTCGACGCTGAAAACAAGGAGAGTGGTGGCGGCATGGGGATGGGATGGATGGGACAAGGTCCCTAGATTTTAGGGTTACTCTATTTATATGGAAGTAGGCTAGGTTTAGGGGGGTATCTGGTCCCTCCGATTTTTAATCGGACGGTCGAGAATAAATAGCTAGGGAGTCCAAACAAAGAATCGAAGACATTTTAGGGATGTTTGGAGATGATCCGAATCCAACGGTGACGACTGCCCGTGTCGGGTCAGGGATAGCTTTCGGACGCGCGCACAAGGAGGTTCGCGGGCTGACGAGAGAGCTTAGGTTAGGCCTGGCGGTAGGTAGTGGACTGTGAAGAAGGGCTAGGACTGAGAGGAAATAGGGGGAATGCAGCCCGGCGATTGTTTCCGGAGACCGAAAACGTCCGATGTTAGACCGGCTATACTGCCGCTATAGTTATTCATTGGGGCATCAAACGGACTCCGAATGCGATGAAACTTGGCGGGCATTCTACTGACAACAAAACAACATCGCACGCCAACTTTCATCCCATTCCGAGAACATTCTCCCGCCACTTATAAAATAATATTTCGGACATGCCGCGGGCGCGTGCAAGTGTGTCTGGGCTCAGAATGGGTAACGGAAAGAACGGGGAGGCCGGGACGGATGCAAATTTTGAAAAACATGATGATGCAATGCACATGATGACATGATGAAATGCAACACGCATGCAAAAGACATGGCAACGACGGTGAATAACTGGAAGACACCTGGCACATCGGTCTCGGGGCATTACAATATCGGTCAACCCATTGCGCCATTTATAAAGACCGATAATGACTTATTGTTATAGCCAAAGCTTTCCCCATTGCTTTGTGTAAAGTTCATATCTAGCTGGGTAGCTTTTATTATTTCGTTCTTGGCTTGCACTTGATCTCAACTGAGACATGTATGTTCTAAATATTTTTGTGTCAGAAATTTAAAGCCACAGTTAAATTCTATTGAGAAAACCGATGCAAATATAATATCTTATCCAAAGACATTGGAGATAGAGTGGAAAACACAATGCATAGCCGAATGGGCAGATTCCAAATCTGAAGCATTCATTTGCTTATCTCCAAAGCCGTTCACACAGCAAGATCGGCTAGAAAACAAGAAGTATACCTTCAATTCAAGCATGTGTGTTCAAATATTTGATTTGTTGCTGAAAAATAATTACATTACAATTCTTGATCACCATGTTAAGCCATCAATCCAAGGACGAATGTATTGTAAGTTGCATGATTCGTCAAATAGTTAAATCGGCCATTGAAAAAGGACGATTGAAGTTTGTTGAAACACCAAGAGATGACCGGTCTATTCCGATTGGTCCCAATGGCAAAAAGTTTTTGCATCGGCTGCTTCAAGCCGATCCATTTTAAGAGAAGGTAAAAACTGCAGGTGATGGGATCAAGCTTTCAAGTAAAGAAGTTTTTGAAGAGCATAATGAACATAATCTTGAGGGAGAGAATTCCATCGAAGCTACAATGGAGACGCCAAGGACCAGGGGGCAGCAAGCAAATCCAATGATCGATGAAAGCAAACCAAAAGAAAACAAAGGCCGAAATAAGCTCAAGTGTAAAAGATCAAAAATCACCTTCGCTGAACTATTGGAGAAATATCAAAAGAATAGTGAAGAGAAGAATGCTTATCGGCCCAATCATGCAAAGAAACCAAGATCACCCCCAAGGCGCAAATATGAGGATCGGTATTGGCAAAGTGAGAATTTTAATGCAACATATTCATATCCTTATTTTGGGCCGCCAATGCCAATGCCGTGGATGCCTCCCTATGCTCATGTAGATCCATATCCATCATGGGACAGGTATGATACAAGGGAACATTCTCCATCTTATTTTAGACCATCTCACCAATACTATGCAGTTCCGAGAAGATCAACATTTGAACAATCACATATTAGAGACTGCTTCAATCATAAGGAATCGGTCCAGAGCTCAAGGAAGAAGAAAGAGGTGGTCAAGCAAGTTTACCGTGTTAAAAGAGATGGTCGTAAGAGTGCAACTTTAGATTTGATCTCAAATGAAAAAGAGCCAATTAATGTGTTGACATTGGCTACTAAAGACAATGAGACAAAGCAACCAATTATTGAGAGTCAAAGTGCCAAATCTAAAGAAAAGAAGTTGAGAGTGCACAAGGCCAAAAAGGAATTGCCATTGGTCAAAACAGAATCATAGCCGAGATGCCCACTCGGCTTATCCTATTGGCAAAAGAGGGAATTACAAAAACTTAGTGCACAAGAACTTGAAGAAAGGAACATGGCATGGGTTCCCAAAGGAAGTGCTCAAAATAAGAATTATGTGGAAGCATCCATTACACGACGTGCGGCAAAGATGAAGACGGAAAAGTGTGAAAACTATGAAGGACCAAGCCGAAGGTTTAAACATCTTCGTTCCACACATTATCCATATTCTTCAACTATGCCGTTGATGCCTATGCCATGGAATTCGTCATCAGGTATGATTGGTTACCCTCAATGGGCTTATTATAATCCATGGATGCAATATAATTTCTTACATCATGAAAGGGTATTGCCAAGTCACTATACATTTGATTAGCTACAAGTTTGTTTTTTTGACCTTGAAGACTACAGGGCTTACACCCCACATCATTTTATTAATGAAAGAAACAAAAAAACAATACAAGGCTTCCTCAAGATGAGGAAAAATAAAAGAACAAGAGTCAGGAACCTAAAGAGGCTATACAAGGTATGGGTGCACTATACCTAATAATTATAGTGTGACACTTAACTAGCTCTCCTCAAGGAGGTAGGAAATCAATCCACTTAAGTAAGGCCTCTCTATACTTACTTTTGATTCTATGAGAGAGCAGTGTGAGATCATGAATGAAGCCATTTCTCCACGCCCTAAAAGAAGTTTTGATATTCCTGAAAGCTCTGTCATTCCTGACCGCCCAAATATTCCACCAGGAAATAAAGACCACTTCCCCAAAGAAAGGTTTGTTGAAATCCTTTCCAGCATGGCATGCAATTTCCACCATGTCATCACTGTGTCTCCAGAAGATTTGCAGATAATTCCACACCCAAACACTGAAATTGCATTGGAAAAAGAGATGGTTTTTGTCCTCAAGTAGCCCAGTTGGACAGAGTACACATTCAGGCCCATCATTAATCTTCCAGTGCCTCCTCTGGATCATGTCCTTAGTGTTAACCCTGTCCATTATAACAAGCCAAGCAAACATCTTGATCGACATGGTGCTGCAGCTCTTCCAGATCCATCCCAGGATGGGGTTTGCTACCATTGGCTGATAGACAAAATCATAAAACTTTTTTGTAGTATATTCAGACTTCTTGCCATGCCTCCACCCCCAAGAGTCATGACAGCCACTGTCTATTTGGAAAGAACCCATTAAGGATGAAAGCTGTTGTAGATCCTGAAAGGCTTGTTCAGAAAGAGGCAAGTAAAAGAGATCTTGGAAACTACTAGCCTCAAAGACTTCCCTGACTGAGATGTTTTTGTGGAGACAAAAGGAATAAAGCCTAGGAAACTGATCTTGAAGAGGGACAGAACTGTTTCCAATTTGCCAATGATCAGACCAGAACAGCACCGTATCACCACTATGAACATCAACAGAAGTAACTGCTCTGAAATTATCCATCAACTTGTAGACATCTCTCCACCAAAAAGAGCCACAAAGAATAGTATCATGTGGGATCCTTTGGAAATAGTAAGAGTCCCAAACGAACTGAACCCATGGCACATCCATCTTATTATAAATTTTATTCAGATGTTTAAGAAGGAGAGCTTCATTTTGCAAACCAAGGTTTAAGATTCCAAGCCCCCCTTCAATTTAGGTCTGCAAATAAGTGGCCAGGCAGCCAGAGAGTGGCCCCTCTCCTGACCATATTTCCTCCATAAACACTACCTCTGAATCCTTTCCAACTGCTTCAAAATACCCTGAGGAATTGACAAACTACAAAGGAAGAAGATAGGCATGGAAGAAATGACAGAATTTACTAATTGCAATCTGCTCCCTTGAGGCAAAAACCAAGAATTGGCTGTCAGTCTCCTCTCCATACAATCCACTAGGGGAAGTGGATCCCCATTCTTGGGCCTGGTAGTCCCCACTGGCAGACCTAGATACGTGAAAGGCATTTTTCCTAAATTACATCCAAATAAGGCAGCAAGATCAGTAGCAGCATGGTCATTCACATTAATAGGGTACATAGAGGATTTATGGAAGTTAATTTGAAGACCAGTTGCCTCTGAGAAATAATATAACACTAATTTTAGTGCCTCCAATTCACCCCTTTCAGCATTTAAGAAAAGCAATGTATCATCAGCATATTGAATAACAGGGAAATCTGGATCATGAGTTGGCAATGGCATGCTTATTAAACCCTACTGAAGAAGATCATTGATCAATGTCTGCAAGACGTCAGCAGCAATAACAAAGAGCAAGGGAGAGATTTGGCCTCCTTGCTTAACTCCACATTTGCATTTAAAATGGTTACCAGGAACTCCATTAAGCAAGACCGAAGAAGTGCCAGATGACAACAACTGTTTAATCCATGTGATCCATCTTTTGTCAAAGCCTTTTGCAACAAGAATCCTTATGATAGCCTCATGCTGGATAGAATTAAAGGCCTTTTCAAAGTCTAGTTTAAGCAAAAGGATGGGCCGTCTAGATTGGTTACACTGATGGATATATTCAAAGGTCCAAGCAAGGCAATCCTGGATTGTTCTTGATTTTATGAAACCATACTGATTTTTATGCACACATTTGATGATCTCCTCTTGAAATCTATTAGCATCAAGCTTTGTAAGAAATTTCAGACCAACACTAGTGAGTGAAATAGGCCTAAAATCCCCCACACTCTCGGGTGTCTGTTTCTTTGGGATCAGAGTAATGTATGCATCATTGAGATTTTCTAACTGAACCGTTCTAGCATGAAACTCATGAACCAACTGAATAAAATCAGCAGATATGATGTGCCAACACTTTTTTTGAAAAAGCCCATTGAAGCCATCGGGTCCAGGCGCCTTATCAATGGGCATTTCTTTAATAACCTGTTAAATTTCCTTTAGATCAAAAGGTTTGGTGAGCACCTCTAAGCCCTCTACCCTAGGTATTAAAGACAAGATGTTCTCATCTAAAGTTATGGGCAAAACAATACCCATTCTGCTCTTGATGGAAGATAAGAACTCTTTGGCCATTTCGTCATGATCTGACGTGACAGAGCCATTAGGCAACAATAGGCTAGCAATAGAATTCTTTCTATATCTCTTTGTTGCCATGGCCTGAAAAAACATGGAGTTTTCCTCTCCCACTTTGATATACCCGATGGTACATCTCTTCCTCCAGTATAGATATTGCATGTGCAGCAGATGCTCATGATGCAATTTAGCAACTTTCCTGAAATTTCTCTCAGGTCTGGAAAGAGATCTCATGTCCTCAAGATTGTCCAACCAAAGAATTACCCAGTTGCATTTCTCAATTAACCTTTTAATATGTGATAAACCTTTTTGCCATTTCTTCAATGCAAACCGCAAAGCCTTTAATTTATCAACAATAGCTGCTGAAATATGGGTCTTATGAGAGGGACGAGCCCAAACCTCCTACACACAATCTATAAAACCAGCCTGATGGACCCAAAAAATTTCAAACTGAAAATATGCGCCTTTGGAATTGATGTACTGATGGAAACCAGACAAGGCACATGATCAGATGCAGTTTTAGCCAAAGGAGTCAGTTTGCGTCATGGGGTATAAGTTAATCCAACTGGCAGAGGTAAAAACCCAGTGTAGTTGTTCCAGCAGAGGCGTGTCCTACATGTTAGACCACATAAACTTTCTTCCTTTTAAAGGAAGTTCCAGCAGTCCCAAATGGCCAATAATTTCATTGAAAATACACATATATATCATTGGTATCACCACCAGGAAGATTCCTATTGTCAATGGATCGAATAAAGTTGAAATCTCCCATCAACATCCACTTCTGATCCGGGTCGATGTCCAAATTGTAAATCCAAGAAACAAATTCATCTCGCAACTCACCCTGACAAGGGCCATAAACGTTTACAAGAAACCACTGCTCATTTTATGAACTGAGGTAAACTGCATAACAATAGCGTAGGGTTTAAGTTCTAGCAGAGTGCCATGAAACACATCAGATCGCCACGCAGTCAAAAGACCCCCCGATGCACCTCTGGAGGGGGACTCAACAAATTGATCAAAGCCATAGGGACAGATGAATTTCATAGTTGTACACGAGCATGAGGAGAGCTTAGTTTCTTGAAGACAAACTACAGAACACTGACTTTCAGTCACTTCTCTCTGACAGAATGCTGCCTAGTATCAGAATTCAGACCGCGAACATTCCAACATAAAATTTTCCAGGTACGCCTTGACACACGATTCATTAATCACCGAGGAATAGAAGAACAAATATAGCATGACACACAATGCCATACCACCCAAAAGATAATAGAGTTCAGTACCAGAATGTGCCACTTCCCTAACAGGACACAGTTCAACATAAAGAGAGCAAACATAATAGGCTCTCCGGGCCTTAACATAGTAGCTAACATAATCATTAAGCTGAAGATGAAGAAGAATCAATCACAATAGAAACCTGATCTTGTTCAGGAGCAGCCGGCTGTAGGGCCTGCTCATCCTCAGCTTCATCTCCCCACATGGCATTGCCCCAACCAGGAGCAGCATCATTGACAGGTGGAGGGGGAGGAACAACAGGTGCATCATTCCATCCCAACATTGGGATTGGTGGCAAAACAAACGGCAAATTATCTGGTGCAAGATTACCAGGCAACAGATGAGGGTTTCTGTCCAAAGGCATTGGGTCTTCATCATTTGGCATTTGATCTGCAAAATCCATCCTAAGAATATAGCATGCAGCAGTCCAAGACACTTGAGCACCTCCCCACTCCGCATAATCACCGAAAACAACATCTCTTGGAACCAAAGGCGTATCTGGAAAGCTAGCCTCAACCAAAGTCCGGACAAGATAAGGATCCTCACTGTCCCAAGAAATAAACTTCCCAAAAGTGCCTACAGCCTGCGAGATGTATTCTATAGTGCGGTAATCAAGAGGAATCCCGATGAACATTAACCAGCCCTTACGAAAACCATGTGATCCCTTGAAATTTCCCCCCTCATTCTGCTTCATAAATCTAATGAAACGATCATTGCCAGCGGAAAAGGTGCATGCTGAATCAAGGTGTATCTGACTGACGGATCTCTGACTTGAAACAAACCCACCCCATGAAACCATGGCTGAGCAGATCGGACCACAGTACCTCTATCTTGTAGAAACTGGACGACTTCTTCCTGCATCGGGCCGAGCGACCCCTCAGGTGCAGGCATCACCTCTGCAACCATGTAGTCCTCATGACGACAGGGCGGACGAGCAGCAGGCGTGAAGAAGGTGCGAGGAAGCCAACGATCGCCACCATCGATGATGTGGTGGCCAGCAGGCACAAAGCGCTGAATATCGAGCTCATAGTGAGCCAGAAGCTTGTCGAGGGTTTTCTTTGGCTTGGGGAGAGGGAAGATGCAATTTGGGGGGCGGCGATGGGACTGGACAGTCTATCCCAATAACTCCGGCTCTGTTCCCATGAGAAGCAGCAGATTCCTATAAAATCGTTTTTTGCTGCACCGAAATTGGTTTCCAAACCAATCCATTGGAGCACGCGAAATCATTACACTCGCGGCTAGAGTGACCTGGGTGAGAGCAAGCCGTACAGACCGCTCGCATTCCACATGCCGCTGACAAGTGGCCCCTCTGCGAGCAAAGAGTGCATGTAAGCACACGGTCCACCATGTCATCGACCATAGCTTCAAACTGCCTTGCAGCCTCTTGTGAGGAGGGGATATCTTGACCATAGTCCATAGGGCTCGGACCAGGAGGCTTGGAACGCCCAAAGGCAATTGGGCTATGCGGCACAAATGGGCTAGAGGCCTGGTGGGCCTCCAAACTAGCTGGGTGGGAAACGTGACAATTGATTTGAATAGGAGGCAATCCCACCTCTGCGAAACATGCGGGCAAAATCCCAGCATGCATGGGAGATAGTTCCTCAGAAACCGAATCACTCACCGGAGCAGGTGTTGCCGGCCGGCTCAACTCCAGCAAAGGAGTGACTATGCCAAATACAATGGGTGGACGAGCCACCGTCCAAAGAAAATCCGTGGGAGGGGACTTATGTATGACTACACGTTCATGAATAGGAAGATCATACCCAGCATCCCTAATAGTATCAATACACTTTTGCATAGCCGGATATCTATATCCCTTGCAAGCAGAATATCGCTCAAAAGTGGCAAAAGAAAGCTTCTTCTTGACAGATGCATCAGATTTGATAGCCAATCGAAATTGTTGCTGATCCAAAGGACCGAAATACTTGATTTTTCATTTCATTTGTTTACTTCGGCTATATGTGCTTTGAATGAAGTTTACATGGCAATGGCCGATATTTATCTATCGTCCTAAGATTGTCTCAATGCATGGCCGGAGTAGTATTCTAACATCGTCCTTAGTTCGATTGGAGAGCGAGACAAGGTACGTGCTCATGGAAATTTATATGTATGACTATATTATGATTGAATGGAGTTGAGACATCATGACCGATGTCATTGAATATATGCCGCATAGACCAATTCATGGATGCGGAATTGGCTAGTGGGCTTATACTTTGTTTGGATATGATTTGGCTTATGCATCTTTGAGATCTATAAGATGCCAAATCATAGCTGATTTTATTACTGAACATCGGATTAATGTCATGCATAATATTAATATTAGCCTTGTCTCTCTAGTACTATGGAGATTACGTTTTGATGGTTCAATTCATAGCAATGGCCAAAGTGTTGGTGTTGTTTATACATCTCTTTATGGTACTATTTTTGAAGCCTCATGCCACTTAGAATATTTTTATGCACTATTAATCAAGGCCGAATATGCATTGTTATTCGGATTGACTCTTTTACTTGCTGTAGGTGCTATACATATTGAGGCTTTTGGTGATTCGTTATGAGTAGTGCAACAAATATCCAAGGGTTATCAATGTTTTGACGAATCACTTATAGTTTATCTTGGGGTATGTCTAGATGCAAAATTTACCTTGGGTTGCATTAAAATTGTTCATATATTTAGACATGTCAATTGAAGAGAGTTGGCATAGCAAGCATCCGGCTACCATGTCCGTCATGCTGTATTGCATATCTATCAACAGCCGATGCTTATTCTTGCCAACATAGGTAAGGCTGAATTGGAGCTCACTACCTCGGCCACTAATGAAACTTTTATGCAGACAAAGTAAGGATTCTAGAAAGTTCATTGTTGATTATCTGCAAGATCCTAGTAGAAGGGTGGACAATATGGTTGGTGGATGGTCTTGACATGCATACCTATGGAACTTTATAGTCGGATTAATGAAGTTGGGAAAGTCACCCAAGCTTGCATGAAAATATTCACACAAGCAATGGCCGATATGAACTTATCGTCCTAATAATATGCAAAATGGCCGATGTAGTGTTGACATCGTCCTTAGAGCAAGCTATGTGCAAGTTATTTTTCGGCACACAAGCTTTGCCGAAAAACAGGGGCGCATGTGTTGACACCAGATTTTGGCACAGTCAAGAACTTATTTAAGATGGCCTCAAATGGAGAAGTGATCTACATGAAAGAGTTCCGTATTATTGATATGAACATCTTTGAAGTTTGGGTCATCGCCATCCGATTTCATCTCGAAGGCCGAAACTATGCTTAAAGTACTAAGATCTTATATTCAGAGTACAGCTTGGCCGATTAAGCCCCCAAGACGACCTCAAATGGAAAAATGATCTACATGGGTTGTCTTCATCTCATCGAAGCGATTGATTTTGATATAAAAAACGTCCAAATCCAAGTTCGTATGCAAAAGTTAGAGCAATCGGAGTGCAGTCCTGTCACGAGGCGAGATGTGGCGCCCCCCACCAGACACATGTGTGATGGGTAGCGTGAGGGAATAGCCTGTTTTGTGCGACCGATTTGACCCTCAAGATGATTTCTGATCAAAAAACCTTCAACATTAAAGTTGGTCGTCTCGTCAAAACGGTCAAGATTGCTTTTGGGCTCGTTTTCATCCGAGATCATTTACCACCACGAAAAAGACCCGCAAAGTGCACCCAGTTTAAACCGAACTGTTTTGGAAAGTTCGGATAAAACCAATCCAAATTTGACTAGGGTTTTGGACGTGAATCCAAGCCTTTTCCTTGCAGGGAAGTCCAGCCGCCTCTTATATATCTAAGGGGTGACGGCCGATTGAACAACACACAATCGATCAAATCATCTACCACTTTTTATCTTTTATCTTTCTCCTTAACTCTAGTTCGTCTTCTTCCTCGTTCTTCGTCTGTTCTTCTTGTTGCAGGGCGGCGAACCTCGAGACCCTAGGGGCGATCAAGTCGACCTAGGGCAGCCCATAGCCGCTGCACGCCCTGACGGGGTCCCTGCCGGGCGTGTGGGGTTTCGGGTCTACAAAAGCGCCCGCCGGATTGCTTGCGTACTGCACTTCCGGACGGGTCTCCTTCGACGCGAGCTGCGGTGCATCACCCTCGGCGTTGGAGGTACACGGTGATGTGTTCGTGTGCGAACAAATGCATTAAAATTCAAGGGAACGGTTGCACGGGCCATTGATCTACAATAACATAGACATGCAAATACTATCATGTACTAAGTTCATGATAAATTAAAGTTCAATTAATCATATTACTTAAGAACTCAAAATTATATAGACATCCCTCTAGTCATCTAAATGATCACGTGATCCATATCAACTAAACCATGTCCGGTCATCACGTGAGATGGAGTAGTTTTCAATGGTGGAAATCACTATGTTGATCATATCTACTATATGATTCACGTTCGACCTTTCGGTCTCAGTGTTCCGAGGCCATATCTGCATATGCTAGGATCATCAAGTTTAACCCGAGTATTCTGCACATGCAAAACTGGCTTGCACCCGTTGTATGTGAACATAGAGCTTATGTAACACCCCGAATGTAACTTTCCCAATTTGTACTCCAACTCTTGCCGTTTCCGGCGTTAAGTTATTTTATTTTCTCGGGTTTGGGTCTTTGTCTCCGTGTGTTGTTATCGTTGTCATGCATCTCATGTCATGTCATCATGTGCATTGCATTTGCATACGTGTTCATCTCATGCATTCGAGCATTTTCCCCGTTGTCCGTTTTGCATTCCAGCGCTTCGTTCTCCTCCGGTGGTCATTTCTACCTTTCTTTCGTGTGTGGGGATTGAACATTTCCGAATTGGACCGGGACTTGCCAAGCGGCCTTGGTTTACTACCGGTAGACTGCCTGTCAAGTTTCGTATCATTTGGACTTCGTTTGATACTCCAACGGTTAACCGAGGGACCGAAAAGGCCTCGTGTGTGTTGCAGCCCAACACCCCTCC
Organism: Triticum urartu; assembly: GCF_056163025.1. Classification (NCBI taxonomy): domain Eukaryota; kingdom Viridiplantae; phylum Streptophyta; class Magnoliopsida; order Poales; family Poaceae; genus Triticum; species Triticum urartu. The sequence goes on from NC_141877.1 coordinate 230,014,192, forward strand.
AATTTGGCCCAAAACCCACCTAAGCCTTCTCCATCATCTAGAGCGTTCGATCATGATCGCGTGGCCGAAAACCGCACCTTATTTGGACTCTCCTAGCTCCTCCTATGCCTATATATACACCCCCATTCCAAATTCGCGGATCCTCTCCCCCCTAACCCTAAAAAAAAATCTCCCCGCTGCCGCCGGACATGTCCGCCGCCTAACCGGACACGTCCGCGCCGCCACAGCCGCCCAATCGCGCGCCGCCACGTGGGGGCGTGCCCACTTCGCCGCGCCGCCACCCGCGCGGGCCCGCCAGGCCCGAGCCGGGCCCCGGCGGCCCGAAGCCGCCGCCGCCGCACCGCGCCCGGCCCCGCCGCCGCTGCCTCCTTCCGCCCGGCGGAGCCGCCGCGTACCACCGCCCGTCGGCCGCCCAAAGCTCCTCGCCGGCCCCGCCGCCTCGCCGCCCGGGCCCGCGCCCGTCTCTTCCGCCCACGCCGCCCGAGGCCGGCGCCGCCTCTCCGTCTTCATCCTCCTCCAGCCGGACTCCGGCAAGCTCTCTCCCCCGCCGGTGAACAGTACCTCGCCGGCCGTCCCCGATCCGCGTGAAGATCTCAGATCTGGAATTTTCGGTTGACTTTTTCCCTCCTAACCCTAGCTCAAGTGCTCATGTTCATAGCCCCGTAACTTTGCATCCGTAGCTCCGATTCATGCATATAGCATATCAAAATGTTCATCTCAGAAAGTACATCATTTCATTCCATTGCATCATTTTCATTTGAGTTCATCTTGATGCCCGAAATGATGTTAGAAGAGGGCTACTTGAGTTAATTGTCAGATCTGCTACTCCATTTAGGTTTTTGTCATTTTTTCCATGATTAATGTGTGGATGATATGCCCTGATGTTCTACATATGTTTTGTTAAGGGTTTTGTCATCTTTCCAAAGGTGCAACCCATGTATTTTTGTGATGAGTATGGTGACTAGTGCAAGCTTGCAAAGTGAGGCACTCGGTAATTCTGTTTTCTGGGACTTAGCAATTCCACTAAGTCCTTGAGCTGTTTATCTCATATGGCCATATGTTCATGTTGTTTCCTAGTGATCCGTGCCTCTTTTGAGGATGATCAGTAAGGATGTTTTGTTAATCTTGTAGTGCTCTATCCATCCACGTCTTTATTTGCAATTATGGAGCTCCCTAGCTTGAGTCAACCGAGCTCTACTTTTGCTACTTTGTGAATCTGGGCAGATTGTCAACTTGTTTGCAATTTTGCCGATGATGTTGTAGTTGATCTGTGGATGCTATGCTATTGTTCCGGCCATGTATAGCTTGCATTTTGTGTGTTCTTGATAGATGTATGCTTAGTTGGTCATGACTTGCAACTTAGTGAGTGCATCGAGCTCGTAAACATGCCTACTTGAGTTATATTTCAGCATGTGCCAGTTTTCACTAAGTCTGAAAACTGATTATGTTTTTGCGATGTTCACATGCTTGTCAGTATAATTTCTGATCCCTTTTGGCTCAAGGTCACTAAGGGACTTTTGTTAAGCTATTTGAGTAGCTCCATGCCATGTTTTACTTTGCCATGTTCAGGTCTTGTAGCATGTAGTTTTGTTGCTCCGAAGAGTGCTACCTGATCTGAAATTCCAGACAAGTGTTAATTTCACTTAGTCTGAGATCTGTTTGCCATATGCATTTTTGCCATGCTTGTTTGAACCTGTTAATGGATGATTTGGCCGTAGCTCAGTTCTAGACTTTTGTTAAGCATCTTGAATGCATCCATGCCATGTATTTTGTTGTCATGTTTGGGTGCTGTAGCATGTTCATCTCATTGCATTTAGATGCCTACTTGTTGTAAATCGTAGACCGGTGTCATTTTTGAATCGCTTGCCATTTCCAAACCGTAACTCCGATTCTGGCGTTCTTTATATCGTTTTCAAGTGATTTCATCTCATCTTTCCAGTGGCACACTTGGATTTCCAAGTTGACGCCATGTTCTTGCATTTCCTGTCATATCTTTCATTTTGCATCCCGCATCGCATCCCGCATAGCATACCATCATTGCATCATATTGCTTGATCCTTGCACGTGGTTGATTGTGTTCTGTTTTCTTGTTTGTCTTGTTTGGGTAGAGCCAGGAGACGAGTTTTCTAATGAGGAGCCCGTTGAGTTTACTTTTGAGGATCCAATCAACTCTGACAACTGTGCAGGCAAGATGATCATACCCTCGAAATCACTACTATCTTTGCTATGATAGTTTGCTCGCTCTTTTGCTATGCCATTGCTACGATGCCTACCAATTGCTTTCGAGCCTCCCAAATTGCCATGTCAAACCTCTAACTCAACCATGTCCTAGCAAACCGTTGATTGCCTATGTTACCGCTTTGCTCAGCCCCTCTTATAGCGTTGCTAGTTGCAGGTGAAGATTGGAGGCCGTTCCTTGTTGGAACATTTATTTACTTGTTGGGATATCATTATATTGCTATGTTATCTTAATGCATCTATATACTTGGTAAAGGTTGGAAGGCTCGGCCTCTCGCCTAGTGTTTTGTTCCAGTCTTGCCGCCCTAGTTTCCGTCATATCGGTGTTATGTTCCCGGATTTTGCATTCCTTACGCGGTTGGGTTATAATGGGAACCCCTTGATAGTTCGCCTTGATTAAAGCTTTTACAGCAATGCCCAACCTTGGTCTTACCATTTGCCACCTAGCCTCTTTTTCCCTTGGGTTTCCGGAGCCCGAGGGTCATCTTATTTTAAACCCCCCCGGGCCAGTGCTCCTCTGAGTGTTGGTCCAAACTAGAGTCCTGTGCAGCGCCCCCTCGGGGAAACTCGGGGTTTGGTTTTTAGTTGTATGGAGCGCTCATCTGAGTGTGCCCTGAGAAAGAGATATGTGGAGATCCTATCGGGATTTGTCGGCACATTCGGGCGGTGTTGCTGGTCTTGTTTTAACCTGTCGAAGTGTCTTGAAGAACCGAGATACCGAGTCTGATTGGAACGTCTTGGGAGGAGGTCTATTCCTTCGTTGACCGTGAGAGCTTGTCATGGGCTAAGTTGGGACTCCCCTGCAGGGATTTGAACTTTTGAAAGCCATGCCCGCGGTTATGGGCAGATGGGAATTTGTTAATGTCCGGTTGTAGATAACTTGAACCTTAACTTAATTAAAATGAATCAACTGAGTGTGTTACCGTGATGGCCTCTTCTCGGCGGAGTCCGGGAAGCGGACACGGTGTTGGAGTAATGCTTGCGCAGGTTGCTCTCTAGTTTCTCGCTCGTGCTTTGCCTCCTCTTCTCGCTCTCTTTTGCGAATAAGTTAGCCACCATATATGGTAGTCGCTTGCTGCAGCTCCACATATTTTACCTTGCCTTACCTATAAGCTTAAATAGTCTTGATCGCGAGGGTGTGAGATTGCTGAGTCCCTATGGCTCACAGATTACTATTACTCGAGATGCAGGGCCTGATGATTCCGCTCCAGGAGACGCGTTTGAGCTCAAGTGGGAGTTCGACGAAGACTCTCAACGTTACTATGTTTCCTTTCCTGATGATCAGTAGTGGTGCCCAGTTGGGGGTGATTGGGACCGTGTCGCATGTTGGGTTCTCTTTTATTTTGGCGCCGTAGTCGGGCAATGAGTGTTTGGATGATGTAATGTTATTTATCTACTTGTTTGACGTGATGAGTGTAAGCCAACTATGTTATCTCCCCTTTATGATTTATATTACATGGGATGTTGTGAAGATTGCCTAACTTGCGACATATGCTTTCAATGCGATTATGCCTCTAAGTCGTACCTTGACACGTTGGAGATGTAGTCGCATTGAGGGTGTTACAAGTTGGTAATCAGAGCCTTCCCCGACCTTTGGAGCCCCATTGCTTGATTGTTATTAGCGGCCGAGTTGTGTCTAAAAAAATGTTTTAAGTCATTAGGAATTATATATCGGAGAGTTTAGGAATTCTTTTACTTCCTAGTCTCCTCATCGCTCTGGTAAGGCTTCCTAACGTAGAGTTTTGACTCTTCTCTTCTCAAATTTCACTATTTGTTTTTATTTTTTTAGGATCACGCGGGTATCTTGGAATCGTTCCGATGGTTTTATGATGAGAACATTGTGTTGGTGCCTCCTGTCAGGGGTTTAGTGGAAGTGTCCCGGGGAGTTGAGCTCTGAGGTGTTGTCATCATAATTTTATCATTGCAGTTCTGGAATACCTGATTTTAGTACGCCGACATCGAAAATCTCTTTTATGCAGTTCGTTGGTGAGATAACCTCGACGCCACCCAGTACTGGGGCGGGAGTTCGGGAGTATCTCCATAACTTGTATAATGGATGCTTTTCGAAGGTTGAGGTAGATGGTTTCCGAAGGTTTATTGGTTATGTGTTGAAGGATGGATACAGCTGGATGTAGGATTTGCTAGTTTGGGTGAGATATTATGCTTCCCCTGTATCCCCAACACCTGATTGCATAACCGGAAAGGTTCGGGAGTTTCATAGGTGGGAATTCTAGTAGCTCTAGTTCTTCTTCCACGGATATTGGTTTGAGATTGGGATTTCTTACCGATTATTCGTTCTTGATCCGTACCTTGTTGATTTATTTCTCTACCTTAATTCTACGTGGCTTCTCAATTTATGGATATGTGACCATTTCAAGAGGAATGCATTCATTCATTTTGTTTGGATGTGAAGACTATATATTGCAATTTTCATTCCGTTGGATTCAGCTTCAATATTTTTTTTGTCAATGTGCTAATGGTGGTCAACCTCTTCAGGATGGCTCCTCCAACGCGCACGACTCCGAATCCTAATCTGCCACCACCTCCACCTCCTCTGGAGGCCTGGCAAGCTGTGATGGCCGCAACCAATGCAAACACACAGTTGATCATGCAAATTCTTCAAGAGCGCAATCAAGGCAACCAAGGGAACCAAGGCAACAATCAGAGTCACTTTGCTACACTCAACCAGTTCCTTGCTAACGGTCCAAAGACTTTCAGCAATTGTGTTGAGGCAACCGATGCTGACGATTGGCTTGTGGATCTGTGCAAGCATTTCGAGTGCAGTAACGTCAGGCCTGAGGACTTTGTTAAGTTCGCTTCCTTCCAACTCAAAGATCAAGCTGCAGAATGGTTCCAGCAGTACAAGGATTCCAGAGGTGGACGTGTTATCACTTGGGATGATTTCCTTCGAGATTTTCGAGCTCATCATATTCCCCAGAGCGTGGTTGAAAGCAAGCGTGAGGAATTCCGCAATCTGAAGCAAGGCTCTTTGTCTGTCTATGACTACAACAAGTTGTTACAGAAGCTTGCCCGCTTTGCCAAGCAAGACGTCCCTGATGAGAAGAGCATGATATACCAGTCCAGGGGTGGTCTCAAAGAAGAAATTCAGCTAGCTCTTGTTCTCTTTGAGCCCTTGAGATACGATGAGTTCTACAACATGGCACTGAAGCAAGAGGCTGCTCATTTGAGGTGTGATGCTTCCAAGAAGCGAGCCAGAGATGTTACTCCTTCTTCCTCCACTCAAGTGGCCAAGAAGCAGAAGTATTGGCTTCCTCCTCCTCCGTTTTGTCAGCCGTATCAGCAGAAGAGCAAAGGTGGCAGTGGATCTTCCCACCCACCCAACCCTGGCTTTCAGAACAAGACTTCGTCTCAAGCTCCAAGATCAAGTGCTCCGTATCACCGTCCGCTTTTAGAGGTCACGTGCAACAAGTGCCAACAGAAGGGTCACTATGCCAACAAATGTTTCAACCAGAGGCGTCTTCCTCCTCCTGCTCCTGTCAGATCGGCAAGTACAGCTGTGGTCAAGCATAACCCCAAGAACGCCAAGGTCAACTTAATGAATGCAGCTCAGGTAGAGGACTCGTCAGATGTGATCATGGGTAACCTTCCTGTTAACGATATTCCTGCAAAAGTTCTTTTTGACACTGGTGCATCACATTGTTTCATTTCCAAACCTTTTGCATCAAAGTATGAGTGCGATTATCAGTATCTGCAAAGTTCCTTGCAAATTGTGTCACCGGGCAAGCAGATGACAGCTAACACCTGCATCCCGGAGGTTACTATCACATTGGGCGATTACAAGTTCCTTTCTTCCCCAATTGTTCTTGGTAACTTGGATATTGATCTTATTCTCGGAATGGACTGGCTTTCTAAGCACAAGGCACATCTTGATTGTGCTGCCAGGCAGATTCAATTGACTCATTCGTCTGAGGATGTAATTGTCTTTGCCGCTCGGGATAATACTATCCGTCTGTTTTCTCTCAATGAGAAGGGTGAATTGGATGCCATCTCGCAAATTCCAGTCGTTTGCGAATATCAAGACGTCTTTCCAGAAGAGCTTCCAGGAATGCCTCCGCACCGGCCAGTTGAATTCGTTATTGATCTTGAGCCTGGCACGGAACCTGTGTGCAAGCGTCCTTACAAGCTCAGACCTGAAGAGTTGAAGGAGCTGAAGAAGCAACTCGATATTCAAGAGAAAATGGGTCTCATCTGGCCTAGTTCTTCTCCGTGGGGTTGTGGTGTTCTTTTTGTGAAGAAGAAGGATGGAACGGACCGGCTTCGTGTTGATTACCGTCCATTGAACAAGAAGACCATCAAGAACAAATACCCACTTCCCAACATCAACGAGCTGTTCGAATAACTCAAAGGTGCCCAAGTATTCTCCAAGCTTGATCTCCGTATGGGTTATCATCAGATTCGAATCCGTGAGCAAGATATTCCCAAGACGGCTTTCAGGTCAAGCTTTGGTTCATATGAATACACAGTCATGTCTTTTGGCCTCGCCAACGCTCCTCCGACTTTCTCTCGCATGATGAACTTCATCTTCAACGCCTACACCAATGACTTCATTTTGGTCTATCTTGACGACATTCTAGTTTTCTCGAAGAACAAGGAAGATCATGCCAAGCACTTGCGTTTGGTACTCGATAAGCTCAGGGAACATCAGTTCTACGCCAAGTTCTCCAATTGTGAATTTTGGCTCGATGAGGTTCTTTATCTTGGTCATATCATCTCTGCCAAAGGCATTGCCGTGAATCCTGAGAAGGTGTCTGCAATTGTGAATTGGGAACCTCCTCAGAACGTGAAGCAACTCCGTAGTTTCCTCGGTCTCGCAAGCTATTGCCGAAGATTCGTTGAAAACTTTTCTAAGATCGCGAAGCCTCTCTCAAATCTTCTTCAGAAGCACGTCAAGTACGTTTGGTCTCCGGAGTGTGATATTGCTTTCAACACTTTGAAAGAGAAATTGATCACTGCTCTAGTTCTCACTCCGCCTGATGAATCTAAGCCGTACGAGATCTTTTGTGATGCCTCTCTCCAAGGTCTTGGCGCAGTTTTGATGCAATAGAAGAAAGTTGTTGCTTATACATCTCGCCAATTGAAGCCTAATGAGAAGAACTACCCCACTCATGATCTCGAGTTGGCGGCAGTTGTGCATGCTCTTTTGACTTCGAGACATCTTCTATTGGGAAGAAAAGTGGAAATTTTCACTGATCACAAGAGTCTCAAGTACATCTTCACTCAGCCTAATCTCAACCTCAGGAAAACTCGATAGGTCGAAATGATTCAAGAGTATAATCCGAGTATCGAGTATACTCCAGGCAAGGCCAATGTGATTGTTGACGCATTGAGCAGGAAGGTTTATTGCAACAGTCTGATTCTCAAGCCTTATCAACCCGAGCTTTGTGAAGCGTTCCGCAAACTTAAACTGCAAGTTGTTCCTCAAGGTTTCCTCGCCAACCTTCAAGTCTCTCCTACCTTGGAAGATCAGATTCGCCAAGCTCAGCTTCTTGATGCTATGGTGAAAAAGGTGAAGATTGGGATTGCCAAGAGTCAACCCAAGTAAAAGTGCTACCGCCTTGATGACAAGGACACTCTCTTCTTCGAGGATCGTATTGTCGTACCCAAAGGTGACCTCCGTAAAGTGATCATGAACGAGGCTCACAATTCTCTCCTCTCCATCCACCCTGGGAGCACGAAGATATATAAGGACCTCAAGAAGGCTTATTGGTGGACTCGAATGAAACGCGAGCTTGCTCAATTCGTGAATGAATGTGATGTCTGCAGAAGAGTGAAGGCAGAACACCAAAGGCCAGCAGGTCTCCTCCAACCTCTTGCCATTCCAGAATGGAAGTTTGGCCACATTGAAATGGACTTCGTGACTGGGTTTCCAAAGTCCAAGCGTGGCAATGATGCTATATTCGTTGTCATCGACAAACTCACTAAAGTGGCTCACTTTCTGCCTATCAAAGAGTCTATCACCGTAGCTCAATTGGCGGAACTCTATACCTCTCGTATTGTCTCTCTGCACGGTGTTCCTCAAGTGATCTCTTCAGACCGTGGCAGCATCTTTACCTCAAAGTTTTGGGATTCTTTCCAGAAGGCCATGGGCACGAACATCCGCTTCAGCATAGCTTTCCACCGTCAAACTAGCGGTCAAGTCGAGCGTGTCAACCAGATTCTTGAAGATATGGTCAGGGCTTATGTGATCTCCTTAGGCATGAAGTGGGAGGATTGTCTTCCTTATGCTGAATTCTCCTACAACAACAGTTTTCAAGCAAGTTCGGGCAAGGCCCCATTTGAAATTCTGTATGGCAGGAAGTGCCGTACCCCTCTCAACTGGTCTGAAACCGGTGAACGTCAGCTGCTGGGCAATGACTTAATCACAGAGGCAGAAGAAATGTGCAAAGTCATTCGTGATAACCTCAAAGCAGCCCAATCCCGCCAGAAGAGCTACTATGATAGTAAGCATCATGATTTGGCTTTCGAGATCGGAGATCATGTTTACCTCCGCGTCTCTCCTATAAAAGGTACTCGTCCCTTCGGTATCAAAGGGAAGCTTGCCCCTAGATACGTGGGACCTTTCAAGATTGTCAGCAAGAGAGGCGACCTCGCCTCTCAACTCGAGCTTCCTTCAAACTTTGCAAACGTTCATGACGTGTTCCATGTCCCTCAGCTTCGAAAGTGCTTCAAGACTCCTAACCGCACCGTCAACTTCGAGGACATTGAGCTCCAAGAAGATCTCTCCTATCGTGAGCACCCAGTTGCTATTCTTGAAGAGACTGAACGCAAGACTCGCAATAAGTCAATCAAATTTCTCAAAGTCAAGTGGTCACACCATTCCGACCGTGAAGCTACTTGGGAACGCGAGGATCACCTCCGTTCTGAGTACCCGGTGTTCTTTCCGTCCTAGATCTCGGGACGAGATCCTTTCGTAGTGGTGGAGTGTTGTAACACCCCGGATGTAACTTTCCCAATTTGTACTCCAACTCTTGCCGTTTCCGGCGTTAAGTTATTTTATTTTCTCGGGTTTGGGTCTTTGTCTCCGTGTGTTGTTATCGCTGTCATGCATCTCATATCATGTCATCATGTGCATTGCATTTGCATACGTGTTCATCTCATGCATTCAAGCATTTTCCCCGTTGTCCGTTTTGCATTCCGGCGCTTCGTTCTCCTCCGGTGGTCATTTCTACCTTTCTTTCGTGTGTGGGGATTGAACATTTCTGGATTGGACCGAGACTTGCCAAGCGGCCTTGGTTTACTACCGGTAGACCGCCTGTCAAGTTTCGTATCATTTGGACTTCGTTTGATACTCCAACGGTTAACCGAGGGACTGAAAAGGCCTCGTGTGTATTGCAGCCCAACACCCCTCCAATTTGGCCCAAAACCCACCTAAGCCTTCTCCATCATCTAGAGCATTCGATCACGATAGCGTGGCCGAAAACCGCACCTCATTTGGACTCTCCTAGCTCCTCCTATGCCTATATATACACCCCCCATTCCAAATTCGCGGATCCTCTCCCCCCTAACCCTAAAAAAAATCTCCCCGCCGCCGCCGGACATGTCCGCCGCCTAACCGGACACCTCCGCGCCGCCACAGCCGCCCAATCGCGCGCCGCCACGTGGGGGCGTGCCCACTTCGCCGTGCAGCCACCCGCGTGGGCCCGCCAGGCCCGAGCCGGGCCCTCGCGGCCCGAAGCCGCCGCCGCCGCACCGCACCCGGCCCCGCCGCCACGTTCGCCCTGCCGCCGCCGCCTCCTTCCACCCGGCGACCGGAGCCGCCGCATACCACCGCCCGCCGGCCGCCCGAAGCTCCTCGCCGGCCCCGCCGCCTCGCCGCCCGGTCCCGCGCCCGTCTCCTCCGCCCACGCCACCCGAGGCCGGCGCCGCCTCTCCGTCTTCATCCTCCTCCGGCGGACTCCGGCGAGCTCTCTCCCCCGCCGGTGAACAGTACCTCGCCGGCTGTCCTCGATCCGCGTGCAGATCTCAGATCTGGAATTTTCGGTTGACTTTTTCCCTCCTAACCCTAGCTCAAGTGCTCATGTTCATAGCCCTGTAACTTTGCATCCGTAGCTCCGATTCATGCATATAGCATATCAAAATGTTCATCTCAGAAAGTACATCATTTCATTCCATTGCATCATTTTCATTTGAGTTCATCTTGATTCCCGAAATGCTGTTAGAAGAGGGCTACTTGAGTTAATTGTCAGATCTGCTACTCCATTTAGGTTTTTGTCATTTTTGCCATGATTAATGTGTGGATGATATGCCCTGATGTTCTACATATGTTTTGTTAAGGGTTTTGTCATCTTTCCAGAGGTGCAACCCATGTATTTTTTTGATGAGTATGGTGACTAGTGCAAGCTTGCAAAGTGAGGCACTCGGTAATTCTGTTTTCTGGGACTTAGCAATTCCACTAAGTCCTTGAGCTGTTTATCTCATATGGCCATATGTTCATGTTGTTTCCTAGTGATCCGTGCCTCTTTTGAGGATGATCAGTAAGGATGTTTTGTTAATCTTGTAGTGCTCTATCCATCCACGTCTTTATTAGCAATTATGGAGCTCCCTAGCTTGAGTCAACCGAGCTCTACTTTTGCTACTTTGTGAATCTGGGCAGATTGTCAACTTGTTTGCAATTTTGCCGATGATGTTGTAGTTCATCCGTGGATGCTATGCTATTGTTTTGGCCATGTCTAGCTTGCATTTTGTGCGTTCTTGATAGATGTATGCTTAGTTGGTCATGACTTGAACCGTAGTGAGTGCATCGAGCTCGTAAAGATGCCTACTTGAGTTATATTTCAGCATGTGCCAGTTTTCACTGTCTGAAAACTGATTATGTTTTTGCGATGTTCACGTGCTTGTCAGTATAATTTCTGATCCCTTTTGGCTCAAGTTCACTAAGGGAATTTTTTAAGCTATTTGAGTAGCTCCATGCCATGTTTTACTTTGCCATGTTCAGGTCCTGTAGCATGTAGTTTTGTTGCTCCGAAGAGTGCTACCTGATCTGAAATTCCAGACAAGTGTTAATTTCACTTAGTCTGAGATCTGTTTGCCATATGCATTTTTGCCATGCTTGTTTGAACCTGTTAATGGATGATTTGGCCATAGCTTAGTGCTAGACTTTTGTTAAGCATCTTGAATGCATCCATGACATGTATTTTGTTGTCATGTTTGGGTGCTGTAGCATGTTCATCTCATTGCATTTAGATGCCTACTTGTTGTAAATCGCAGACCGGTGTCATTTTTGAATCGCTTGCCATTTCCAAACCGTAACTCCGATTCCGGCGTTCTTTATATCGTTTTCAAGCGATTTCATCTCATCTTTCAAGTGGCACGCTTGGATTTCCAAGTTGATGCCAGGCTCTTGCATTTCCTGTCATATCTTGCATTTTGCATCCCGCATCGCATCGCGCATAGCATACCATCATTGCATCATATTGCTTGATCCTTCCACGTGGTTGATTGTGTTCCGTTTTCTTGTTTGTCTTGTTTGGGTAGAGCCGGGAGACGAGTTTGCTAATGAGGAGCCCGTTGAGTTTGCTTTCGAGGATCCAATCAACTCTGACAACTGTGCAGGCAAGAAGATCATACCCTCGAAATCACTACTATCTTTGCTATGATAGTTTGCTCGCTCTTTTGCTATGCCATTGCTACGATGCCTACCAATTGCTTTCAAGCCTCCCAAATTGCCATGTCAAACCTCTAACTCAACCATGTCCTAGCAAACCGTTGATTGCCTATGTTACCGCTTTGCTCAGCCCCTCTTATAGCGTTGCTAGTTGCAGGTGAAGATTGGAGGCCGTTCCTTGTTGGAACATTTATTTACTTGTTAGGATATCATTATATTGCTATGTTATATTAATGCATCTACATACTTGGTAAAGGGTGGAAGGCTCGGCCTCTCGCCTAGTGTTTTGTTCCACTCTTACCGCCCTAGTTTCCGTCATATCGGTGTTATGTTCCCGGATTTTGCGTTCCTTACGCGGTTGGGTTATAATGGGAACCCCTTGATGGTTCGCCTTGATTAAAGCTTTTCCAGCAATGCCCAACCTTGGTCTTACCATTTTCCACCTAGCCTATTTTTCCCTTGGCTTTCCGAAGCCCGAGGGTCATCTTATTTTAAACCCCCCCGGGCCAGTGCTCCTCTGAGTGTTGGTCCAAACTAGAGTCCTGTGCAGCGCCCCCTCGGGGAAACTCGGGGTTTGGTTTTTAGTTGTATGGAGCGCTCATCTGAGTGTGCCCTGAGAAAGAGATATGTGCATCTCCTATCGGGATTTGTCGGCACATTCGGGCGGTGTTGCTGGTCTTGTTTTAACCTGTCGAAGTGTCTTGAAGAACCGAGATACCGAGTCTGACCGGAACGTCTTGGGAGGAGGTCTATTCCTTCGTTGACTGTGAGAGCTTGTCATGGGCTAAGTTGGGACTCCCCTGCAGGGATTTGAACTTTCGAAAGCCGTGCCCGCGGTTATGGGCAGATGGGAATTTGTTAATGTCTGGTTGTAGATAACTTGAACCTTAACTTAATTAAAATGAATCAACTGAGTGTGTTACCATGACGACCTCTTCTCGGCGGAGTCCGGGAAGTGGACAAGGTGTTGGAGTAATGCTTGCACAGGTTGCTCTCTAGTTTCTCGCTCGCGCTTTGCCTCCTCTTCTCGCTCTCTTTTGCGAATAAGTTAGCCACCATATATGCTAGTCGCTTGCTGCAGCTCCACATATTTTACCTTGCCTTACCTATAAGCTTAAATAGTCTTGATCGCGAGGGTGCGAGATTTCTGAGTCCCTGTGGCTCACAGATTACTATTACTCCAGATGCAGGGCCCGATGATTCCGCTGCAGGAGACGCGTTTGAGCTCAAGTGGGAGTTTGACGAAGACTCTCAATGTTACTATGTTTCCTTTCCTGATGATCAGTAGTTGTGCCGAGTTGGGGGTGATTGGGACCGTGTCGCATGTTGGGTTCTCTTTTATTTTGGCGCCGTAGTCGGGCCATCAGTGTTTGGATGATGTAATGTTATTTATGTACTTGTTTGACGTGGCGAGTGTAAGCCAACTATGTTATCTCCCCTTTATGATTTATATTACATGGGATGTTGTGAAGATTGCCTAACTTGCGACATATGCCTTCAATGCGATTATGCCTCTAAATCGTGCCTCGACACGTGGGAGATATAGTCGCATCGAGGGTGTCACAAGTTGGTAATCAGAGCCTTCCCCGACCTTTGGAGCCCCATTGCTTGATCGTTATTAGCGGCCGAGTTATGTCTAGAAAAATGTTTTGAGTCATTAGGAATTATATATCGGAGAGTTTAGGAATTCTTTTACTTCCCAGTCTCCTCATCGCTCTGGTAAGGCTTCCTAACGTAGAGTTTTGACTCTTCTCTTCTCAAATTTCACTAATTTTTTTTGTAGGATCATGCGGGTATCTTGGAATCGTTCCGATGGTTTTATGATGAGAACATTGTCTTGGTGCCTCCTGTCAGTGGTTTAGTGGAAGTGTCCCGTGGAGTTGAGCTCTGAGGTGTTGTCATCATAATTTTAACGTTGCAGTTCTGGAATACCTGAGTTTAGTACGGTGACATCGAAAATCTCTTTTATGCAGTTCGTTGGTGAGATAACCTCGACGCCACCCAGTACTGGGGCGGGAGTTCGGGCGTATCGCCATAACTTGTATAACGGATGCTTTTCGAAGGTTGAGGTAGATGGTTTCCGAAGGTTTCTTGGTTATGTGTTGAAGGATGGATACAGCTGGATGTAGGATTTGCTAGTTTGGGTGAGATATTATGCTTCCCCTGTATCCCCAACACCTGATTGCATAACCGGAAAGGTTCGGGAGTTTCATAGGTGGGAATTCTAGTAGCTCTAGTTCTTCTTCCACGGATATTGGTTTGAGATTGGGATTTCTTACCAATTATTCGTTCTTGATCCGTACCTTGTTGATTTATTTCTCTACCTTAATTCTACGTGGCTTCTCAATTTATGGATATGTGACCATTTCAAGAGGAATGCATTCGTTCATTTTGTTTGGATGTGAAGACTATATGTTGCAATTTTCATTTCGTTGGATTCAGCTTCAATATTTTTTCTGTCAATGTGCTAATGGTGGTCAACCTCTTCAGGATGGCTCCTCCAACGCGCACGACTCCGAATCCTAATCCGCCACCACCTCCACCTCCTCCGGAGGCATGGCAAGCTGTGATGGCCGCAACCAATGAAAACACATAGTTGATCATGCAAATTCTTCAAGAGCGCAATCAAGGCAACTAAGGGAACCAAGGCAACAAAAAGAATCACTTTGCTACACTCAACCAGTTCCTTGCTAACGGGCCAAAGACTTTCAGCAATTGTGTTGAGGCAACCGATGCTGACGATTGGCTTGTGGATCTGTGCAAGCATTTCGAGTGCAGTAACGTCAGGCCTGAGGACTTTGTTAAGTTCGCTTCCTTCCAACTCAAAGATCAAGCTGCAGAATGGTTCCAGCAGTACAAGGATTCCAGAGGTGCACGTGTTATCACTTGGGATGATTTCCGTCGAGATTTCCGAGCTCATCATATTCCCCAGAGCGAGGTTGAAAGCAAGCGTGAGGAATTCCGCAATCTGAAGCAAGGCTCTTTGTCTGTCTATGACTACAACAAGTTGTTCCAGAAGCTCGCCCGCTTTGCTAAGCAGGACATCCCTGATGAGAAGAGCATGATATACCAGTTCAGGGGTGGTCTCAGAGAAGAAATTCAGCTAGCTCTTGTTCTCTTTGAGCCCTTGAGATACGATGAGTTCTACAACATGGCACTAAAGCAAGAGGCTGCTCAGTTGAGGTGTGATGCTTCCAAGAAGCGAGCCAGAGATGTTACTCCTTCTTCCTCTACTCAAGTGACCAAGCAGCAGAAGTATTGGCTTCCTCCTCCTCCGTTTCGTCAGTCGTATCAGCACAAGAGCAAAGGTGGCATTGGATCTTCCCACCCACCCAACCCTGGCTTTCAGAACAAGACTTCGTCTCAAGCTCCAAGATCGAGTGCTCCGTATCACCGTCCGCTTTCAGAGGTCACGTGCAACAGGTGCCAACAGAAGGGTCACTATGCCAACAAGTGTTTCAACCAGAGGCATCTTCCTCCTCCTCCTCCTGTCCGATCGGCAAGTACAGCTGTGGTCAAGCATAACCCCAAGCACGCCAAGGTCAACTTAATGAATGCAGCTCAGGCAGAGGACTCGTCAGATGTGATCATGGGTAACCTTCCTGTTAACGATATTCCTGCAAAAGTTCTTTTTGACACTGGTGCATCGCATTGTTTCATTTCCAAACCTTTTGCATCAAAGTATGAGTGCGATTATCAGTATCTGCAAAGTTCCTTGCAAATTGTGTCACCGGGCAAGCAGATGACAGCTAACACCTGCGTCCCGGAGGTTACTATCACATTGGGCGATTACAAGTTCCTTTCTTCCCCAATTGTTCTTGGTAACTCGGATATTGATCTTATTCTCGGAATGGATTGGCTTTCTAAGCACAAGGCACATCTTGATTGTGCTGCCAGGCAGATTCAATTGACTCATTAGTCTGAGGATGTAATTGTGTTTACCGCCCGGGATAATACTATACGTCTGTTTTCTCTCAACGAGAAGGGTGAATTGGATGCCATCTCGCAAATTCCAGTCGTTTGCGAATATCAAGACGTCTTTCCAGAAGAGCTTCCAGGAATGCCTCCGCACCGGCCAGTTGAATTCGTTATTGATCTTGAGCCTGGCACGAAACCTGTGTGCAAGCGTCCTTAGAAGCTCGGACCTGAAGAGTTGAAGGAGCTGAAGAAGCAACTCGATATTCAAGAGAAAATGGGTCTCATCCGGCCTAGTTGTTCTCCGTGGGGTTGTGGTGTTCTTTTTGTGAAGAAGAAGGATGGAACGGACCGGCTTTGTGTTGATTACCGTCCATTGAACAAGAAGACCATCAAGAACAAATACCCACTTCCCAACATCAACGAGCTGTTCGAACAACTCAAAGGTGCCCAAGTATTCTCCAAGCTTGATCTCCGTATGGTTTATCATCAGATTTGAATCCGTGAGCAAGATATTCCCAAGACGGCTTTCAGGACAAGCTTTGGTTCATATGAATACACAGTCATGTATTTTGGCCTCGCCAACGCTCCTCCGACTTTCTCTCGCATGATGAACTTCATCTTCAACGCCTACACCAATGACTTTGTTTTGGTCTATCTCGACGACATTCTGGTTTTCTCGAAGAACAAGGAAGATCATGCCAAGCACTTGCGTTTGGTACTCGATAAGCTCAGGGAACATCAGTTCTACGCCAAGTTCTCCAAGTGTGAATTGTGGCTCGATGAGGTTCTTTATCTTGGTCATATCATCTCTGCCAAAGGCATTGCCATGAATCCTGAGAAGGTGTCTGCAATTGTGAATTGGGAACCTCCTCAGAACGTGAAGCAACTCCGTAGTTTCCTTGGTCTCGCAAGCTATTGCCGAAGATTCGTTGAAAACTTTTCTAAGATCGCGAAGCCTCTCTCAAATCTTCTTCAGAAGCACGTCAAGTACGTTTGGTCTCCGGAGTGTGTTATTGCTTTCAACACTTTGAAAGAGAAATTGATCACTGCTCTAGTTCTCACTCCGCCTGATGAATCCAAGCCGTACGAGGTCTTTTGTGATGCCTCTCTCCAAGGTCTTGGCGCAGTTTTGATGCAAGAGAAGAAAGTTGTTGCTTATACATCTCGCCAATTGAAGCCTAATGAGAAGAACTACCCCACTCATGATCTCAAGTTGGCGGCAGTTGTGCATGCTCTTTTGACTTGGAGACATCTTCTAGAAAAGTGGACATTTGCACTGATCACAAGAGTCTCAAGTACATCTTCAGTCAGCCTAATCTCAACCTCAGGCAAACTCGATGGGTCGAAATGATTCAAGAGTATAATCCGAGTATCGAGTATACTCCAGGCAAGGCCAATGTGATTGCTGACACATTGAGAAGGAAGGCTTATTGCAACAGTCTGATTCTCAAGCCTTATCAACCCGAGATTTGTGAAGCGTTCCACAAACTTAATCTGCAAGTTGTTCCTCAAGGTTTACTCGCCAACCTTCAAGTCTCTCCTACCTTGGAAGATCAGATTCGCCAAGCTCAGCTTCTTGATGCTATGGTGAAAAAGGTGAAGATTGGGATTGCCAAGAGTCAACCCAAGTAAAAGTGCTACCGCCTTGATGACAAGGACACTCTCTTCTTCGAGGATCGTATTGTCGTACCCAAAGGTGACCTCCGTAAAGTGATCATGAACGAGGCTCACAATTCTCTCCTCTCCATCCACCCTGGGAGCACGAAGATATATAAGGACCTCAAGAAGGCTTATTGGTGGACTCGAATGAAACGCGAGCTTGCTCAATTCGTGAATGAATGTGATGTCTGCAGAAGAGTGAAGGCAGAACACCAAAGGCCAGCAGGTCTCCTCCAACCTCTTGCCATTCCAGAATGGAAGTTTGGCCACATTGAAATGGACTTCGTGACTGGGTTTCCAAAGTCCAAGCGTGGCAATGATGCTATATTCGTTGTCATCGACAAACTCACTAAAGTGGCTCACTTTCTGCCTATCAAAGAGTCTATCACCGTAGCTCAATTGGCGGAACTCTATACTCTCGTATTGTCTCTCTGCACGGTGTTCCTCAAGTGATCTCTTCAGACCGTGGCAGCATCTTTACCTCAAAGTTTTGGGATTCTTTCCAGAAGGCCATGGGCACGAACATCCGCTTCAGCATAGCTTTCCACCGTCAAACTAGCGGTCAAGTCGAGCGTGTCAACCAGATTCTTGAAGATATGGTCAGGGCTTATGTGATCTCCTTAGGCATGAAGTGGGAGGATTGTCTTCCTTATGCTGAATTCTCCTACAACAACAGTTTTCAAGCAAGTTCGGGCAAGGCCCCATTTGAAATTCTGTATGGCAGGAAGTGCCGTACCCCTCTCAACTGGTCTGAAACCGGTGAACGTCAGCTGCTGGGCAATGACTTAATCACAGAGGCAGAAGAAATGTGCAAAGTCATTCGTGATAACCTCAAAGCAGCCCAATCCCGCCAGAAGAGCTACTATGATAGTAAGCATCATGATTTGGCTTTCGAGATCGGAGATCATGTTTACCTCCGCGTCTCTCCTATGAAAGGTACTCGTCCCTTCGGTATCAAAGGGAAGCTTGCCCCTAGATACGTGGGACCTTTCAAGATTGTCAGCAAGAGAGGCGACCTCGCCTCTCAACTCGAGCTTCCTTCAAACTTTGCAAACGTTCATGACGTGTTCCATGTCCCTCAGCTTCGAAAGTGCTTCAAGACTCCTAACCACACCGTCCACTTCGAGGACATTGAGCTCCAAGAAGATCTCTCCTATCGTGAGCACCCAGTTGCTATTCTTGAAGAGACTGAACGCAAGACTCGCAATAAGTCAATCAAATTTCTCAAAGTCAAGTGGTCACACCATTCCGACCGTGAAGCTACTTGGGAACGCGAGGATCACCTCTGTTCTGAGTACCCGGCGTTCTTTCTGTCCTAGATCTCGGGACGAGATCCTTTCGTAGTGGTGCAGTGTTGTAACACCCCGGATGTAACTTTCCCAATTTGTACTCCAACTCTTGCCGTTTCCGGCGTTAAGTTATTTTATTTTCTCGGGTTTGGGTCTTTGTCTCCGTGTGTTGTTATCGTTGTCATGCATCTCGTATCATGTCATCATCTGCATTGCATTTGCATACGTGTTCATCTCATGCATTCAAGCATTTTCCCCGTTGTCAGTTTTGCATTCCGGCGCTTCGTTCTCCTCCGGTGGTCATTTCTGCCTTTCTTTCGTGTGTGGGGATTGAACATTTCCGGATTGGACCGAGACTTGCCAAGCGGCCTTGGTTTACTACCGGTAGACCGCCTGTAAAGTTTCGTATCATTTGGACTTCGTTTGATACTCCAACGGTTAACCGAGGGACCGAAAAGGCCTCGTGTGTGTTGCAGCCCAAAACCCCTCCAATTTGGCCCAAAACCCACCTAAGCCTTCTCCATCATCTAGAGCGTTCGATCACGATCGCGTGGCCGAAAACCGCACCTCATTTGGACTCTCCTAGCTCCTCCTATGCCTATATATACACCCCCATTCCAAATTCGCGGATCCTCTCCCCCCTAACCCTAAAAACAATCTCCCCGCCGTCGCCAGACATGTCCGCCGCCTAACCGGACACGTCCACGCCGCCACAGCCGCCTAATCGCGTGCCCCCACGTGGGGGCGTGCCCACTTTGCCGCGCCGCCACCCGCGCGGGCCCGCCAGGCCCGAGCCGGGCCCCCGCGGCCCGAAGCCGCCGCCGCCGCACCGCGCCCGGCCCCGCCGCCTCATTCGCCCCGCCGCCGCCTCCTTCCGGCTGGCGACCAAAGCCGCCGCGTACCACCGGCCGCCGGCCGCCCGAAGCTCCTTGCCGGCCCCGCCGCCCGGGCCCGCGCCCGTCTCCTCCACCCACGCCGCCCGAGGCCGGCGCCGCCTCTCCGTCTTCATCCTCCTCCGGCCGGACTCCGGCGAGCTCTCTCCCCCGCCGGTGAACAGTACCTCGCCGGCCGTCCTCGATCCACGTGCAGATCTCAGATCTGGAATTTTCGGTTGACTTTTTCCCTCCTAACCCTAGCTGAAGTGCTCATGTTCATATGCCCGTAACTTTGCAACTCTACCTCCGATTCATGCATATAGCATATCAAAATGTTCATCTCAGAAAGTATATCATTTCATTACATTGCAACATTTTCATTTGAGTTCATCTTTCCAGAGGTGCAACCCATGTATTTTTGTGATGAGTATGGTGACTAGTGCAAGCTTGCAAAGTGAGGCACTCGGTAATTCTGTTTTCAGGGACTTAGCAATTCCACTAAGTCCTTGAGCTGTTTATCTCATATGGCCATATGTTCATGTTGTTTCCTAGTGATCCGTGCCTCTTTTGAGGATGATCAGTAAGGATGTTTTGTTAACCTTGTAGTGCTCTATCCATCCATGTCTTTATTTGCAATTATGGAGCAACCTAGCTTGAGTCAATCGATCTCTACTTTTGCTACTTTGTGAATCTGGGCAGATTGTCAACTTGTTTGCAATTTTGCCGATGATGTTGTAGTTCATCCGTGCATGCTATGCTATTGTTCTGGCCATGTCTAGCTTGAATTTTGTGTGTTCTTGATAGATGTATGCTCATTTGGTCATGACTTGCACCGTAGTGAGTGCATCGAGCTCGTAAAGATGCCTACTTGAGTTATATTTCAGCATGTGCCAGTTTTCACTAAGTCTGAAAACTGATTATGTTTTTGCGATGTTCACATGCTTGTCAGTATATTTTCTGATCCCTTTTGGCTCAAGGTCACTAAGGGACTTTTGTTAAGCTATTTGAGTAGCTCCATGCCATGTTCAGGTCCTGTAGCATGTAGTTTTGTTGCTCCGAAGAGTGCTACCTGATCTGAAATTCCAGACAAGTGTTAATTTCACTAAGTCTGAGATCTGTTTGTCATATGCATTTTTGCCATGCTTGTTCGAACCTGTTAATGGATGATTTGGCCGTATCTCAGTGCTAGACTTTTGTTAAGCATCTTGAATGTATCCCTTCCATGTATTTTGTTGTCATGTTTGGGTGCTGTAGCATGTTCATCTCATTGCATTTAGATGCCTACTTGCTGTAAATCGCAGATCGGTGTCATTTTTGAATCGCTTGCCATTTCCAAACCGTAACTCCGATTCCGTCGTTCTTTATATTGTTTTCAAGCGATTTCATCTCATCTTTCCAGTGGCATGCTTGGATTTCCAAGTTGAGGCCAGGTTCTTGCATTTCCTGTCATATCTTGCATTTTGCATCCCGCATCGCATCCCGCATAGCATACCATCATTGCATCATATTGCTTGATACTTGCACGTGGTTGATTGTGTTCCGTTCACTTGTTTTTCTTGTTTGGGTAGAGCCGGGAGACGAGTTCGCTAACGAGGATCCCGTTGAGTTTGCTTTCGAGGATCCAATCAACTCTGACAACTGTGCAGGCAAGATGATCATACCCTCGAAATCACTACTATCTTTGCTATGCTACTTTGCTCGCTCTTTTGCTATGCCATTGCTACGATGCCTACCAATTGCTTTCAAGCCTCCCAAATTGCCATGTCAAACCTCTAACTCAACCATGTCCTAGCAAACCGTTGATTGCCTATGTTACCGCTTTGCTCAGCCCCTCTTATAGCGTTGCTAGTTGCAGGTGAAGATTGGAGGCCGTTCCTTGTTGGAACATTTATTTACTTGTTAGGATATCATTATATTGCTATGTTATATTAATGCATCTACATACTTGGTAAAGGGTGGAAGGCTCGGCCTCTCGCCTAGTGTTTTGTTCCACTCTTGCCGCCCTAGTTTCCGTCATATCGGTGTTATGTTCCCGGATTTTGCGTTCCTTACGCGGTTGGGTTATAATGGGAACCCCTTGATAGTTCGCCTTGATTAAAGCTTTTCCAGCAATGCCCAACCTTGGTCTTAACATTTGCCACCTAGCCTCTTTTTCCCTTGGGTTTCCGGAACCCGAGGGTCATCTTATTTTAAACCCCCCCGGGCCAGTGCTCCTCTGAGTGTTGGTCCAAACTAGAGTCCTGTGCAGCACCCCCTCGGGGAAACTCGGGGTTTGGTTTTTAGTTGTATGGAGCGCTCATCTGAGTGTGCCCTGAGAAAGAGATATGTGCAGCTCCTATCGGGATTTGTCGGCACATTCGGGCGGTGTTGCTGGTCTTGTTTTAACCTGTCGAAGTGTCTTGAAGAACCAAGATACCGAGTCTGATCAGAACGTCTTGGGAGGAGGTCTATTCCTTCGTTGACCATGAGAGCTTGTCATGGGCTAAGTTGGGACTCCCCTGCAGGGATTTGAACTTTCGAAAGCCGTGCCCGCGGTTATGGGAAGATGGGAATTTGTTAATGTCCGGTTGTAGATAACTTGAACCTTAACTTAATTAAAATGAATCAACTGAGTGTGTTACCGTGATGGCCTATTCTCGGCGGAGTCCGGGAAGCGGACACGGTGTTGGAGTAATGCTTGCGCAGGTTTCTCTCTAGTTTCTCGCTCGCGCTTTGCCTCCTCTTCTCGCTCTCTTTTGCGAATAAGTTAGTCACCATACTTGCTAGTCGCTTGCTGCAGCTCCACTTATATTTACCTTGCCTTACCTATAAGCTTAAATAGTCTTGATCGCGAGGGTGCGAGATTGCTGAGTCCCTGTGGCTCAAAGATTACTATTACACCAGATGCAGGGCCTGATGATTCCGTTCCAGGAGACGCGTATGAGCTGAAGTGGGATTTTGACGAAGACTCTCAAAGATACTATGTTTCCTTTCCCGATGATCAGTAGTGGTGCCCAGTTGGGGGTGATTGGGACCGTGTCGCATGTTGGGTTATCTTTTATTTTGGTGCCGTAGTCGGGCCATGAGTGTTTGGATGATGTAATGTTATTTATGTACTTGATTGACGTGGCGAGTGTAAGCCAACTATGTTATCTCCCCTTTATGATTTATATTACATGGGATGTTGTGAAGATTGCCTAACTTGCGACATATGCCTTCAATGCGATTATGCCTCTAAGTCGTGCCTCGACACGTGGGAGATATAGTCGCATCGAGGGTGTTACAAGTTGGTAACACCCGATCATCACGTGGTGTCTCGGCACGACGAACTGTAGCAATAGTGCATACTTAGGGAGAACACTTATACCTTCAAATCTAGTGAGGGATCATTGTCGGTGTCAAAACCAGCGGATCTCAGGTAGGGGGTCCCGAACTATGTGTCTAAGGTTGATGGTAACGGCAGACATGGGACACGAAGTTTTAACCAGGTTCGGGCCCTCTTGATGGAGGTAATACCCTGCGTCCTGCTTGATTGATATTGATGAATATGAGTATTACAAGAGTTGATCTACCACAAGATCGTAATGGCTAAACCCTAGAAGTCTAGCCTGTATGACTAAGGTGTTGAGTATATCCCTTCCAGACTACACCCTCCGGTTTATATAGACACCGGGGGGATCTAGAGTTACACAGAGTCGGTTACAAAGAAGGGAATCTACATATTCCGTCGCCAAGCTTGCCTTCCACGCCAAGGAGAGTCCCATCCGGACACGGGCGCAGTCTTCGGTCTTCATATCTTCACAGCCCATCAGTCCGGCCCATAGGTAACAGGCCGGACGCCCGAGGAACCCTTAGTCCAGGACTCCCTCAGTAGCCCCTGAACCTGGCTTCAATGACAAGGTATCTGGCGCGTAGTGCTGTCTTCGGCATTGCAAGGCAGGTTCCTCCTTCCAAAATCCCTAATAGTCTCCAGACGAATTGATCGTGTCTGGACCTGTAACACACACCGCACACAACCGCAGAGAATATAATAACACACAAGTCCAATCTGCTGACAACTTTAGTAATGCGACATCACGCCTGTACGGTCATAATTTCGAACCGTTTTTTGCCCCATGTTTCGAGACGCGGTTGTCATTGGCACGTCATGTCAAAGCAGAGACCGTGTCCCCTTATTAGGGGATTCTCATCAATACTGGTGTGGGTAACCCAACCGCGCCGTTTACAAAGCCCTTGGGAGTAGGCGAATTTTAAGGCGAATGGGGGGCGTTCAATATCCATCGCCCTTATAAGGAGATAAGATTCCCCTTTCTTCTCCCACGCTTTCTTCCTGCCTCTACATTCTTGAGCTCCAACTCCCAAGTCCTCATTCGTTCCCATTCAAACAAACATCTAACCATGTCCGAATCCGGAGCCGGCAGGAAGTGGATGGCCTCCTCCGTTAAGAGGAAAAATATAGAGGAGCTCCGAGAGGCCGGATACCTGGCCAAGGAGATCGTTTACCCACTTCCGGCCATGGGACAGATCGTCCCCACTGAGGGAGTCCTGGACTAAGGGGTCCTCGGGCATCCGGCCTATTATCCATGGGCCGGACTGATGGGCTGTGAAGACATGAAGACCGAAGACTGTACCTGTGTCCGGATTGCACTCTCCTTAGCATGGAAGGCAAGCTTGGTGACCAACTATGAAGATTCCTTCTCATGTAACCGACTCTATGTAAACCCTAGACCCCCCCGGTGTCTATATAAACCGGAGGGGTTAGACCAGAAAGGATATATTCATTACCATAGTCATATAGGCTAGGCTTCTAGGGTTTAGCCATTACGATCTCGTGGTATATCAACTCTTGTAACACTCATATTCATCAATATCAATCAAGCAGGATGTAAGGTATTAACTCCATAGAGAGGGCCTGAACCTGGGTAAACATTGTGTCCCCTCTCTCCTGTTACCATCGATCCTAGACGCACAGTTTTGACACCGACATTGGTGCTTTCATAGAGAGTTCCACTATGCCGTTGATGAAAGGTTTGATGGCCCCTTCAATCGTCTATAGTGACGCCACTACTAGGAAAAGGCCTACTAGTGGCGCACCAGTTTTGCCTACTAATGGCACACTACTGGTGCACCACTAGTACCACACCACTAGTATTATATACTAATGGCGCACCACTAGTGGGCCATTAGTATTTGGTATACTAATGGCGCACCACGCCGTGCGCCATTAGTATAGACCAACATGCGCCATTAGTATGCCTCCCAAGGGGCCATATTTACCCATGTGCTTTAGCATACTAATGGCGCACTGTGGGCTGATGCGCCATTAGTATCCTTTGGCATACTTATGGCGCACTGTGTAGTGATGCGCCATTAGTATCCTTTGGCATACTAATGGCGCACTTTGAGGTGATGCACCATTAGTATGAATATTGGGTTTTATTTTTTTTACTTTTCTGATTTTTGCACAGGTTACAAAATATATTATTGGACAGAATATAGACAACACCACACAGTAACAACACCACACAACAACAATAGATTCATCGAATACAATAGAAGATTAGTCTCCGAATACAATTCATCATATTAGTCTCCGAATTCAAAAGACCGAACAAAGATAGAACATTACAAGTCTCGAGACCGCGAGTAGCGAGTTTGTCTTCACATTACAAGTCGATATCGATCATCTAAACTACCATCACATAGACGAGAGCTACGGTCATTACGATGAGCATCATCGAGATGAAACTGGTCTTCATCCGGTTCCTCCAACGCTCCCTCCTCTCTCCCGCTAGATAGCGGGCGTATCTAGATTCCGCCTCCGCCCTAGTGGTGTACCCTCTGTAACTGTTACCGCTGAAATGGTGAACCTGTCTCCGACACTCCTCCCAGTCATTGTAGACTTAGGGAACCTTACCCTTGTACACGACATACGACGGCATCTCTATGCACAAGCCAAACAACAGACAATACATAAGCAATATATAAGTATGCAACAAAAGGATCGGAAGAGAAAAGCAAGACATTAATAGCATGATTCATGGTCCTACTAATAAATAGCATCGATTACATCTAAGTTGAACGACTGTTGAAACCAAAGAGACATACAATTCATTAAAGTTTAATTACAACATGAGCCAATCAATGTTTTAGAACTACACATAGCATCACTACTTTCGACTCGACTCATGGGACCGGAGCATGGATGAAGCCGCCGTCTGTCGTGATGGTCATGAAATCGCGGGCGTTGTCAGCTTGCATTTGTAGCGTTGTGTCTATCTCACTGTTGGACGGTTGATATCTGAGGTAGAACTGCCCCGAGGTATGAAGGACATCTTGATGGATGATTTCCGCAAACTCCAACTGGATGCGAAAGAATTCTAGTCTGATGTCCGCGTCCTGGATTGCCGACAATCTCGCGGCCCAATCTTTGAGATTATCTGGTAGCAGAAGGTGATGATGGTCCCGTACGATCGCCCGCATGTGATGGAGGGCGTAGTAGGCATCCTTCTGACCGCCAGACGGCTGCTTGACGCAGCAGAACTTAGTATTATGGGCGAACACGTGCCTGCCGTACATACGAACTGTCCTGGTGAAGGTGCCTCCAGATTTGGCGTAGCCGGGGAGAACATCATCAAGAACTTTCTTGATATTTGTGTAGTCTATCTTGGAGTCATGGTTCGGGTCGAAATACGTGGCCATGGAATATTTGAGGCTTAAGAGGATGAGTGTGCAATGTGTGTCACTGCACAGAACACGTAATGTTAGAAAAAAAGAACGATCGAAATCTAAGAAATCATATGTTACGGGCGGTTAGGGGATGACTTACTCGGGAAAGTAAGGCACGAGGAAGTTATCCTTATCTGGGTTTGCCAGAATGACGCCTTCGAGGTATGAACTCGCGACTTGGCGGTCCCCAGCGCTGCCCAAGAGCTTGGCACGCATGTAGAAGGGGTCGACTATCACGATGTCCGGGGTCTTGTCTCTAATGATCCGCATCTCCATACTCAGTGAAAACAGCCAAACGAAGGTGTAGTGCAGCAAATGAAGGTTAAACATAGCAAAGATGTCATCAAACCGCAGGACGATCGTACCCCCGATGGCGCCATCCACAAAGCCCTTCCCCTCTGGCACCTTGGCCACGAAAACCAGGTATGCCACATCATTCTCTCTGAGACGCCGCTTCTCCAAAGAAAGAACACTGTCATGTAGACTCCGCATAGCACTGGTTGCAGCATTGAGCATATTTGTCGGTAGCATCGCCCTACCCACCACATGCACCCTCCTCGAGATATCCTTAGGTGAAGGTGGCCCGTCCTGAGCACGGATCATACTCGGTGCCGGCTGGCTCGCACCGGTGCCCTTTTAGTGTTTCTTTTCCGTCCCTTCTTCTTGATCTACTGTAATGGGACCGAGTTCTGCTCACAGACCGCCTTCTTGAGCGTGTTGGGGCTGATAATATTTCGCACCTCAGCTATTTGAGGCTCGGTGAAGGCGGCAGCTGGAGGCGTCTCCTGAGAACTGAATGCCAGACGATGCATGCTGCAATTGGGTTTCTCTGCTGTACCAGCTAGATCGCGGTCGTCTTGGTTGGGTTCTTGAGACGGAGGCCCGCAGAACTCGTCACCGTACCCATGTTTGGCAAAGTACTTATCGACGTTGGTAAATGTACCGTCGTTGTTGTCATCGTCGTCCGGATCCTGTGCCATATGCATGTCCGGATCCTGTGCCAGGGATGTCTGGCATGTCCGGTAGTGTTGCGGCGTTCTTGCCATGGTTTGGCGCCGGCATGACTGGCGGTCTTGTCTGTAGGGTGGTGTCCCCCACCCCCAAACGAATCTGGCTCTTTGGCCAAAGCAGGGGCCAGGTTACGCAGGCGCTAAGGGTCATCTCATCATCTTAGTCGGCCCCAGCAGGTCGAATCGGAGGTAACAGCTCGTCGCAGCCTGGCAGCACCCGAACCAGTTCAACCCTATACACCGTGGGTGGCATCGGATTACCGTGGAACACGGGGTTGCCCGGTTGAACGATTCTTCCCTTGGCGACATCGACCAACTCGCCGCCCACGAAGTGCAGGAGAGTGCAAGGAACGTCGACGGCGCCCTACAAAAACATGTAGGGCGTCAGGGATGCCCAGTCAAAGGCAAGGAGATGAAGTCATCGGCCGAGAGGCTTAGTTACCGTGATGTCGTCGAGCTCGGCTAATGTCGAGGCACCGCCAACAGCGAGCGTGCAACTGACAGAGGGGCCGCTTGCTGGCGAGGTGCCGGCCGGCGTACACCCAGGTGCATTAAGCTCCAATGCCCGTGCCGGCGCCGGAGACACGAATACCGCCTCCACCGGAGACACCAATGGCGCCGTCGGAGACACCAATGGCGCCACCTGCGTGTTGTGCGAGTTGCTGGCCATGAAGCTGGGAACCGGGGGAGGCCCCTGTTGGCCGCCCGCAATCCACGTCGTCAACCCATGAATCAACGTAGGCACCATGGCGTTGAGCGTCGTTCCCAGTTGTTGTTGCACTTGCTCTTGGACAATCTCCGGAATCCGCGCCACTTGTGCCTTGAGTGCTTCAACCTCGCGCGACTGGCTTTCCGAGCTGGTCTTTTTCTCCTTTCTCCCACCAGTGGTATAGTATGACGACCATTTTGTGGACAAGCCTTTGTCGGCCACATGACCAGCTAACATCGGCTTACTGAGCTTATCCTTGTTTTTCATTACGTTCAACGCCCTATTTAAAGGGGTGTCGAAAGGGGAGCTCTGAGATGACCCCGCGCTACTGCTTTCATTGTCCTGCGGAAGGAACGTGAACCATTTAGAAATATTGGGGATTAATTAGAATGCAACCATATGGAGCTAATTACGCGGGGGTGTATTCCTTACTAGAACAAGCTCAAGCGCCTTGGTCTTCGGATCCGTGGTAAGCTCCTTTGTTACCGGGTCCTCCTTGTACCGGGCCCTGAGAAAGTTCCTGGTTTGCTTGTCACGGTATTTCTCGAAGCGGGGCGGTAGGCCTTGCTCGGCATGCTCCGCGTCCTCCTTGTCCCATATAGGCTCCGCCACTCTGTAACTGCCGGGACCGAGTTGGTGGACCCCTAAGTTCAACTGCCGCATTTCTTTCCCCTACTGACTTGATTCGGAGGTTGCGCTACTCTCGCACTTGATCTTGAACTCCTTGTAGTCATCTTCGCTCATCAAAGGATATTTCGCCTTGATCTTCTCATAACTATCACCTTTTTCAATCATTGCCTTCACCGTGCTTCTCCATGTAGACAGGGCCGTGCTCATCCTCATGAGGGCGGCATTGTTCACTTTATTCCCTGAGAGGCGTGTGTTTGCAAAGTCAGCAGGGAACTTGTATCGTTCGTGCAGCTTCGTGAAGAGGAGGCTGCGCAAATTCGCTCGGTCCTTATGCCTTAGGTTCTCGGTGTTGATCGAGACGGTGCTCCGGAGAATGCACCCGAGCTAAACCGAGTACCCCTTGACTACTTCTTTGGGCGCCGTCGGATGCCCGTCAGAGTTCACTTTAGTAAATTCCTCCTTGACGGTGATGAGCACGCTCGGGCGTTGGTCCTTCTGTTGCCTCTTCGATTAGCTGTCATCTGTGCGTGTGCCGCCATAATCAATGGTGGCATCCTCGGCGGGACCATCAGTGGTGTCATCCCCGACGCCACTAGGGGTTGTGTAGTCAGGATCGGTGTCTTCTGCGGCGTCCTCATAGCGGTGAGGTTCTTCCTCCAACTCCTGGGACAGCTCCCAGAATTGCTTGCCGCCCGAACCGCCGGCCTCATCGTTGTGGGCCATGTTTCGCTCTAAATAGGAGAAAAGTTTGGTCAAAAAGTTGGTTATTGTCAAGGAACAAGATCATGTTCTCATCATTTAGGGTTTGTCGACACCGACGCATCCTGAAAGCTAAGCTTTTATCATTTAGGGTTTGTCGACACCGAGGCACCCTAAAAGCCTAAGCGTACATCATTTAGGTTCTCATCACGACACCGAGGCACCCTAAAAGCCAAGGTTTCATCATTTAGGGTTTATCGACGTCGAGGCACCCTAAATACTAAGTTAAGTTTTCATCATTTAGGGTTTATCGATGCCGAGGCACCCTAGGTTGGGCCTAATCACTTGGCACTAATCACTTGGCTCTATTGCCACCTATGTTGGGTTTATCATCTAGGGTTTATCGATGCTAAGGAGAATTCTAAGTTGGGCCTAATCACTTGGCTCTATTGCCCCCTATGGTTTAATGCAGCAAGAATGGCAGGG
Organism: Triticum urartu; assembly: GCF_056163025.1. NCBI lineage: Eukaryota > Viridiplantae > Streptophyta > Magnoliopsida > Poales > Poaceae > Triticum > Triticum urartu. Next base: position 230,044,038 of record NC_141877.1, read on the forward strand.
CAGTTGATCCTACTTAACTAAGTACTAAGATACCCCGGCCCATGCATTAGTCGCAAGTACCCCATATGTCCTATTTTTTAGCAAAGTCGTGCTAAAATTCATGGAAAATTTCAGGATGACCTTTGCTGAAAATAGGACATATGGAGTACCCGAATTTGCCGGAATGGAAGTTAATCGACATTCCGGCAAACTCAAGGGCCTCTCAGGGTACCTGCAAAATCATTATCCCCGCATAATGAAGTCGCCAATGGGTCATTTCAGAAGATCACAAGTAGCATCATCACAAGTACAACATCATCACAAGTACAGTAGAAGTTAATAAACAAAACTAAGACCAGAATGTTCTTGCAACAAACATTATTGTGTGACATCGAAAGGCATCACTCTGCTTAAAGGGAAGGATGACTTAAGTGGCCAGATGTATATGATTGCACCACTTGATCTGCACTTCTCTATATTATATGATGTACTAAAGAAGCATGTCGCAGATGATGCGGACTACAAAGTAAGTTATCTTAGCAGGTAGTTTCAATCATGCATATTTAAGATTTATTGTGTCTCCTTAAGTCATTACCCATACAATTTTGCAGGTGATCATATTTTGTACTACTGCAATGGTTACAAAACTTGTTGCTAAAGTTCCCTCCCAGCTGAAACTGAATATAAGTGAGATTCATTCCAGAAAGTCACAATCTACAACTCGAACATATTTCTCACCTTGTTGCAGGTGATCTAGAGTAACAAGAGCTGAAGTTCAAGAGTAACAAGTAACAAGAGCACATCTAGCAAAAAAAAGATAAATAGGAACATATTTCTCACCTTGGAGGTGTTGCTGCTGCTGCACTCTCTGAACTTCACTTCCTTTACCTCCTCGGAAATCTGAAATATGCAGATGTTAGAAAGCTTCTAATTTGTATATGATGATTCTAAGAAAAGGGAAAAGGAGTATCAAGAACAGATTCACATGTCTGGCTGTTAGCCATTACAAACTTCAATTTATCTATTTCTGTATCTCACAAACTATCATAAATGAATAATAGTATTATAGTTTAGCTATTCCATGGAATAATCTCTCTGAACGTTCTTGCTTCAAAGTTGTCAGAAGTTCTAGCTAGGCTTCTAGCCATGACAAAGACATGTACTAAAAGTTCTCAGAAATAACCAAAAATAAAAAGTCTTATGAAGACAGGAAGATGTTTGTTTGACCAAATAGTTACCACTCTCTGAACCATATTACTAAAAATTGGCAGGAACTTGCCTCCAATCTAAAACTTGTTGCAAGTGATCATATTCTGTACTACTACAACTCGAACAAGACCAACTCAACTCTAGTTGTCTTACATAGTGAACCGACATACAAATTCACTGAATCTTAGCTGCCAACTACACAATGACCTGACATACAAATTCACTGAATCCTAGCAAAAGCAATGACGGCCACAACAAGTTACATCATCTTCACACTTGCTCCATCATGTGCATTTACACCAGGATGACACAACACAATACAACCATGCATCAACACATGAACATGGTAACTAATTAACAGTTTTACACAATGACAAGATTAGCTACCGACAGTTCTTCCATTGGCCTTATGAATGGCAAGCTAGTTTTAGGGGAATAAAAACCATCTCTCGGTTACAGACAAGCCAATCCCATATGGACAGGAGATGTACATTAACATTAACATGCCGCCATGGCCCTAGGGTTTGCAGGGGAGGGGGTGGAGGAGAAGGGACGAATCACCTGGGGAGGGGATGGAGGAATGGAGGAAGACGCCGGCGTTGAAGCTCCGACAGCGGCTGGGCGTTGAAGCTCCGGTGACGTCGAGGGCGCGAGCGGAGGGGGACGACGAGGGAGGCGGCGCTCGGCTCGGCGTCGCGTGGCCTGCCTGAGCTGAGGTAGAGGCGGTCGTCGTCTCCTCCTCCTCCTCGTCCTCCTCCTGGTCCTCCTCCCCCGGATCAGGGCGCGGGGGCGAGGGGGCGGCGACGCGGGGGAGCTGCAGTGGTGGGGGGCGCGGGGGAGCTGCGATGGTGGGGGCGCGGGGGCGGCGGGGGTGGAGTCCGGCGGGGGTCGGGGCAGCAGCGTTGGGGCAGCGCACGGGTGGATCTGGCGAGGGAGAGGGGCGAAGGGGATCTGGCGAGAGGGAGAGGGAGGAATTAGCTAGGGGGAAGCTTACTAATGGTGCACCCCGCAGCGGTGCGCCATTAGTAATCTTTTTTTATATAGCAATGGCGCACCAGCCAAAGGTGCGCCATTAGTAATCTTTTTTTATATAGCAATGGTGCACCAGCCAGAGGTGCGCCATTAGTAATCTTTTTTTAATATAGCAATGGCGCACCAGCCAGAGGTGTGCCATAAGTAATTTATTTTATTATTTTTTGTTGCATCTAATATTTTTTTAGAAAATGAATATGAATATGAAACAGTAATAATTTTTAATAAAAACAGTAATAATTTTTTAAAAAATATCATCAAATTTGTTATTTGAAAGTATTTATGAATATGAAAAAATATCATCAAATTTATTATTTGAAACTATCATCAAATTTGTTACTTGAAAATATAATCAAATTTGTTTTTTTTTTGCAATTTTAGTTGCATTCATTTGTGACGGTGGAGCGGGTCGGGGAGGGTGCGGGGGGTCATCGGCGGCAGTGGAGCGGGGGAGGGTGTGGGGGGTCGGCGGCGGCGGCCGGTGGAGCGGGGGAAAGGGTGCGGGGGTCGTCGGCAGCGGTGGAGCGGGGGAGGGTGCGGGGGGTCGGCGGCGGCCGGTGGAGCGGGGGGTGCTCGGCGGCAAGGGGGACCAGATCTAGCGAGGGGACGGCGGGGGTGGAGTCCGGCGGGGGTCCGGGCGGCGGCGTTGGGGCAGCGCGCGGGTGGATCTGGCGAGGGAGAGGGGCGAAGGGGATCTGGCGAGAGGAAGAGGGAGGAATTTGCTAGGGGGGAAGCTTACTAATGGCGCACCCCGCAGCGGTGCGCCATTAGTAATCTTTTTTATATAGCAATAGCGCACCAGCTAGAGGTGCGCCATTAGTAATCTTTTTTTATATAGCAATGGCGCACCAGCCAGAGGTGTGCCATTAGTAATCTTTTTTTATATAGCAATGGCGCACCAGCCAGAGGTGCGCCATAAGTAATTTTTTTTATTTTTGTTGCATCTAATAACTCTTTAGAAAATGAATATGAAACAACAATAATTTTTTAATAAAAACAATAATAATTTTTTAAAAATATCATCGAATTTGTTATTTGAAAATATTTATGAATATGAAAAAATATCATCAAATTTATTATTTGAAAATATCATCAAATTTGTTATTTGAAAATATAATCAAATTTGTTTTTTTTTTTGCAATTTTAGTTGCATTCATTTGTGACGGTGGAGCAGGTCGGGGAGGGTGCGGGGGAGGGTGCGGGGGGTCATCGGCGGCAGTGGAGCGGGGGAGGGTGCGGGGGTCGGCGGCGGCGGCCGGTGGAGCGGGGGAAAGGGTGCGGGGGTGCTCGGCGGCGAGGGGGACCGGATCTGGCGAGGTGGGATAGCGATCGAGATGGAGGGGGATCGAGATCAAGTGTCCATGAAATTTAAAAACATTCACGAGTTCAAAAAGTGCCCATGAAATACAATCGAGAAATGAAGGCTACAATTTAAATACAATCGATCTTAGCTAGCTATCTGTTCACAATCTTCTTGCCCTTATTTTTCGTAAATGGAGTTCTTCTCTTGAACGGACGTCCTTTAGGTAGGGTGGTCCTGCTTCTTCTTGTGGTGTATGCTAACACTTCATCGTCGTTGTCATGTTCCATCTTTGGGTCGCCGTACTTGTCGAAGTCTTGCTCATTGGCGACTCCAACCATTCCAATGATCTTCCTTTTACCTCTCCTCACGACAACACGACTGGGCTTTGGCGGGTCGGTAATGAAGAAGCATTGGTCCACTTGGGAAGCCAGTACGCATGGCTCATTTTTCGCGGTGACGTTTGCGCCCGCGGTCTTGGATTTGGCTTCGGGTATAACCATGGTGGTGAAATACCGGTCTTCTTTTATGACGTTCTTGGCCCATTTGACACAGAACATCGGGACCTTCTCTCCAGCGTAGCTCAGCTCCCAAATCTCCTCGATCCTTCCGTAGTATCTGTTCTTGTCTTTACCGGTGTAGTATTCCATCGTTACCCCGGAGTTCTGATAACCATCGCTCTTCATGTCCTTTCCCTCGGTGTAGAATGTGTAGCCGTTGATATCGTATGCCTCATACGTCATCAGGTTGTGCTCGGTGCCCTGTGACAAGGCGAATATGAGTTGTTCTTCCACGGAAGAATCCTCATGTAAAGGGTACGACAGAAGCTTCTGCTTGAACCAACGCGTGAAACATGAGTTGTGCTCTTTGATTATATCTCCGTCCGTCCTCTGTTGGCCTCAGTCATTGTACGTCTGCTCACTAAAGTTTTTGTGCTCTACCACCCAAGGATCGACCACGTCTATGTGTTGTAACGCGACTAGATTTGCTCTTTCAAAATTGGCGAGTCGACCCCCGAAGTCGGCATGCATTTCGCGGCGACCCTCACGGTGACCCCATCCAGCGAGCCTGCCAAGGTGCCTGTTGACGGGCAGACCAACGGGGTTCTCGATGCCTAGATAATTCGTGCTGTAGGAGATGTACTCTTCGGTCAGAAAGGCCCTAGCTATGCTTCCCTCTGGACTGACATGTTGCGAACATATCCTTTGATGACACCATTCATCCTTTCGAACGGCATCATGCTGTGCAGGAACGTCGGCCCGAGTTGGATGATATCCTCCACGATATGGACCAGCAGATGCACCATAACGTCGAAGAATGCAGGCGGGAAGTACATCTCAAGCTCGCATAGTATCACCAAGATCTCTTCATGTAGCCTTCTGAGTTGCCTCACGCCGACCGACTTCCGAGAGATGACGTCGAAAAAGTTGCATAGGCCAAATAGCGTTTCACGGACGTGCGCATCCATGATCCCACGGATTGCAACTGGAAGTATCTGCGTCATCAGCACGTGACAGTCGTGAGACTTCATCCCGCTGAACTTCTGCTTCGCTGGGTCTAGGTATCTGCTTCTTCCCCGCGTAACGGTAAGGAAGTTTTACTCCTACGAGGCAGGTGAAAAACTGATTGATCTCCTCCTGACTTAGAGTGAAGCACACGAGAGGGTAGTCATTTCCGGTCTTCTTGGCCTTTTTGCCTTTGCGACGACTTTCCGTGTCCTGCTTCGCCTCATCATCATCATCATTAGCGTGAAGCTCCTCCCTGATGCCCATTGATTTCAACTCTGCCCTTGCTTTTGGCCCATCTTTGGTCCTCTCTAGCATGTTGAGCAGGGTACCTAGCAGACTCTCGCACACGTTCTTCGTGATATGCATGACATCAAGGTTGTGAGGCACACGGTGGATCTTCCAGTACGACAAGTCCCAGAAAACAGACCTCGTTTTCCATACCTTCAGCAGCGGCTCTGGCGCCTTTCGCTTCTTTCCCGGCTCTGGCGCCTTTTGCTTCTTTCCCGGCAGTGGGAAATCTTTCCAATTTTTCAACAGCTCGTCTATTTCCTCGCCGCTCCTCATACGCGGGCGTCTTCGGGGTTCGGTTTCACCATCGAACAGATCCTTGCGTTTCCTCCACGGGTCATCGTCACGAAGTCACCTTCGATGTCCCATGAACACGGTTTTCGAAGACCCGGGATCTCTATCTAGCTGGCGATACATTGTGTCATCCATGCACCTGACGCATCCAGAAAATCCGTGGACCACCTGACCCGCAAGATATCCGTTACCGAGATAGTCGTGCAGTGTCGTGAGCAGTGCGGCTCTCATAGGGAAATATTCTTTCTCTGCGGCATCCCACATATTGGGCGGCGTTTTCCACAGTGTGTCTAGCTCCTCTTTCAGCAGCCCCAGATACAGATTGATGTCATTCTCTGGTTGTTTCGGCCCTTCAATTAGCATACTCATGTGCATGTACTTCCTCTTCATGCACAACCAGGGGGGAAGGTTGTACATCCACACAAACACAGGCCAGGTGCTATGTGTGCTTCTCTGGCTGCCAAACGGATTGACTCCATCGGTGCTCGCGCCCAGCACGATGTTCCTTGGATCCTTCCCAAAGTCTGGGTGTTCGAAGTTCAACGCTTGCCACTGGCTCCCATCCTTAGGGTGACTCAGCATCTTGTCTTTTTTATTTATCTCCTGATCATTTGCGTCATCTTCTCGCTTCTTCTCCTCCCTATCCGCATGCCAACACGGGAGCTTTGCTACCTTAGGGTCCGCGAAATACCGCTGCAGACGAGGAGTGATCGGAAAGTACCACACTGATTTTCGAGGAGATTTCTTTCTCTTCTTGTATCGAGTGACGCCGCACACCGGACATATGGTAGACTCCGCATGCTCGTCCCGATAAATGATGCAATTGTTCATGCAACATGGTATTTCACGTGCAGTAAATCCAGAGGACACACGATTTTCTTCGCCTCCTCGAAACTGGTTGGGCACTTGTTCCCCTTGGGAAGACGTTCGTGCCAGAATGACATGTTCTTGTCGAAGCATGCGTCGGTCTTTTTGTGTTTTACCTTCATCTCCAGAGCCATGAGCGTTACTTTCAGGCGGGTATCCTCGGGCCTGCATCCTTCATACAATGGAGTAACTGCGTCTATCTCCAGTTTATCCAGCTTGGCTTTCTCTCGGGCGGCAGCTCTTGCGTTATCCGTCTGCTTGAGAAGCAGATCTTGAATATGAGGGTCCTGCACCCAGCCCATCGATGGTCCATCGTCGTCTGCTCCACCGGCATCTTCATCTTCATGATCATGCCCTTCGTCTGCTCCGGCATCTTCCTCATCATCATGTCCGGCATCTTCTACATGATGATTGTGTACTACATCACCGTCGTGATCATGTCCTGGAGATTCTTCGTCTTCTCGCCCGCCCAAGCCGCGGTGGTTGTCTTGCTGCCCTTCCTCATTTCTGCTTACCCGGCCCCCATGGACGACTTCATAGTCATGTTCATCACCTTGCCACCGATAGCCATCCCTGAAACCACGCAAGAGCAGGTGATCCCGCACCTGCCTGGAATCCGGGTCCGCAATAAGGCTCTTCAGCTTGCATCTTTGACACGGACATCTTATCTCCGTCTCGTTCTTTTGAAGCAACTCGGCCTTCGCGGAGCTCAAAAACCTATTCACGATGCCTTCGGTCATCGTGCGGACCATGGTCGCCTGTGGGGTAGAGAAAAACGATATTTTAGAACCAAGAAAAAATTTGACATGACTTTCCCTAAAAATAGGACCAAAAAGAATGCATAGTGCCAAAATTCTCGCTGAAACGGAAATGAATCAACATTCCGGCAAAATATTGGCAACTATCGCATTTCAAATACCGGTACCTGCAAACAGAAACATATATGCAACACCACAAACATATGCAACACCACAAACATATGCAACACCACAAACATACATAGATCTAGCTAGGCCACAAAAAGTGCATGTGCACGTTGTTGGAGGGAGAACAACATAAAGATAGCTTCCCCCCTTACTTACCTATCAAAAAAGGTAATTTAACCACTTAATTTGGATGAATCTATGGTGCAAATGAGCTGAGGAGGAGGAGGAAGCCGAGACAAGCTTGGAGGAGGAGGTGGAGAGAATGAAGTGGGGAAAGTGAGTGGGTAGGTGTGGCTGTCCAAAATATCTTGTTGGTCCCAGGTTACTAATGGCGCACCACCTGAAAATGTGCCATTAGTAACCCTGGTTACTAATGGCGCACCTGGTGGTGGTGCGCCATTAGTAGTTTTGCAATATATATATATATATATATATATATACTAATGGCGCACCGTGGCATAGTGCGCCATTACTAGTTTTGCAAAAAAATAAAAAAATACAGTAGTGGCGCACTGTGTGGCTGGTGCGCCATTACTAGTTAGAACTAGTAATGGCGCACTGTGCCTGGATGCGCCATTAGTATGTTTGGAAAAATGAAAAAAAATTGTTACTAGTGGCGCACCATGTGTCTGGTGCGCCATCAGTGTCTTCCACACTAATGGCGCACCTGCACATGGTGCGCCACTGCTATATAGTAGTGGGGCACCACATGTCAGTTGCGCCATTAGTATCCATTTCATCTATAGCCCTTTTCCTAGTAGTGCGCTGTCCAAGGAGAAACCTTCCTCCTCGGACATATTTTCGTGTTCGGAGGCTTCGTACTACGGGCCAACTCGCTCGGCCATCTGGAGCAGATCGATAGCTACGCCCCTGGCCACCAGGTCAGATTTGGAAGCTTGAACTACGTCACGGATATCCGTAGAGACTTGATCTTCAATGGATTTGATACCGCAGCGATCACTCCCCCTCGCTCCGAGGAACATGACTTAAATCTGTCATCGGATCACATCCAAGAGATGATCCCTGTTGCTGCAACGGCCTTAGAACCGGAGCAGATCGTGCCATCCGAAGCCATAGAGACCGCGGCGTTGGAGCCGCACACGGACTCGGCACCTCGCAATATCTGTGTCAACGGAACTCTTGATTCGTCTCCGGCTATAATTTTCGGACCATATATGCCTGCGGACACTGAGCTAGATCGGTTATCGATCTTCGAATTCAGTGCCATAGACGTTTTTCAGCACTCACCTTTGGGCGATGTGCTAAACTCTTTAAAGAACCTATCATTCACGGGAGACTCGCAGCCAAACTATGTCCGGTTCGAACTAGGGGCTGACTATCGTGGTTCTAACTCTAACAGCGATGTAGGGGGGTGTGTATGGGGAGGCTAGATCTCAGCTATTGGGAAGTTGTAAACACACGAGGATTACGAGTTCAGGCCCTTCTCGGAGGAAGTAACAGCCCTACGTCTCGGTGCCCGGAGGCGGTCGATTGGATTATGTGTGTATGAATAACAGGGGTGCGAACCCTTCATACTGAGGAGGGGGTGGCTTATATAGAGTTCGCCGGTCCTCTCCTGCCCTCAGTAATGCAGGATTTAAGGTACATTTAAGGTTGGGCGTTACTGGTAACGCCCCTGATAAAGTGCCATAATGACCATAAAGACTACTTAATAGCCGATCGTTTGCCTGCGGAGTGACTTTAAGCCTCCTGGCAGTTGAGTGGTTGGCTTCATGGTCGAGTGATAGCTTCTTGGTCGAGTGTCTTGAACCCGTCGAGTGGGATACCTTCAAGTCGATTGAAATGTGACTTCTTCTAGGGATGTCCTTGGGTAGGGCTCTCTTGGACAGGTCCGTGCCCCTAGCCTAGGTACATGGCTTCATCATTAGCCCCCGAATGGATCGAGGTTAGAGTGGGGAAAGAGTTGGGGATCTTTCTGACTGGTTCTTCGGGCTACATGAGTGCCTTGTTTTGGGTCAATCGTCACGGATGACGTCATCAACCTCTTTCAGTCGCCTTGATCCATTCCAGGCCTTTCGTCGAGTGAATTTCTTTACTTGTGACATACCGAGTGTCGGCGCGAGCGGGGTCTTCTGTTTTGACAAGTTGTTTTGCAGCCCGCGGATGTCGCGGGATTCGGATTTCGGGAAGCGCGCGGAACGGGATCGGCCGCAGTAATCGGAAGCGATAAAGCGGAAGCTCCTCAATTGCCGCGCCACCTTTTCGCCACGTACTGCGCGCGCGTCTGCTGCGGGATTTGACTGGATAGCCTGGGCCTACCAGTCAGCCACTCGGGAGCGGACTCTTATAAGTCGCCGGCTCCGGGTTTCCAAACAGTGTGCTTTCTTCTTCCTCTCTCCCTTCGCAAGTTCCTCCGCCACCTCCGCTCTCACCTTAGCGCCGCAGGCCCGTGCAAGATTTGCCGGCGACGATGGCGAAGGACAAGACATCCGCTCTGGAGCGCGCGAAGAAGGCGGCGGCGCAGGGAAAGGGGAAGAGGTCTGCTCTGGGCGGATCCTCCTCAAGGTCTGCTCTACCCCGAGGCTGGATCCAGGGCGATTGGATGCGGTCGGTGATCCGGCAAGAAGATCTCGACGACATGGTCGAGGGGGGAGTCATTCCCCATGAAGCTGCGCGTCTCCCGGGGAGAGAGATCGAACCTCAACCCCGCGACGGTGAGTGCGTGCTCCTAGCCACCCATGTCGACCGTGGGTTTTCTCTGCCACCCCACCCTTTTTTCTGGAGCTTCCTGAAGTTCTTCGGAGCGCAGCTCCACCACTTCACTCCCAACTCCATCGTATACCTTGCTGCTTTCATCTCCATGTGTGAGGGTTTCTTGGGTTGCCGCCCCCATTGGGGACTCTTCAAGCACATCTTTACCTGCCGTTCCCAATCGGTCAAGAAGGCCAAGTCGAGTGACGAAAGGATGCAGGTGATCCAGCTGTGCGGGGGCCTGGCGATCCAGATGAGGGGAAAGAGTTGTTTTCCATCTATCACTTTCCCGGAGTCGGTCCGCGGTTGGCAGGCGACCTGGTTCTACTGTCAAGACCAGGCGACCCCGGGACAGTCGACTGGTCTTCCCCCTTTCTCTCTCGACCGAGCTGAAAAACCTGCTTCTCTGAAAGTGACACCAGAGGAAAAGGCCCAAGTCAAAGTGCTGGCTGGTCGAGTGGTTGAGCTTGTCCGTGAGGGCGTGACTGGTATGGACTTGCTGGAGGTCTTCCTCCGGAGGCGCATCCAACCGCTCCAGGCTCGTGACCACCCGATGTGGCTGTACTCGGGTCTCGACGATACCACTCGGGTCCACCCGGAGGAGGTCACTAACGAGATGCTGTAGGGGTGGCCGTCGAGCATCACGGGGAACAAAGACAACCCCCGAGGAGCTAGGAGGGTTGTTACACTCGAAAACTCATATGAAGTGGATCAGGTCTGACTTTATGCTCCCGACTGAGATCTTGTTTTCTTCATCGGTCTTCTTTGAGTAGGTCGATTGACCTTCGTCTTGTCTGTTGTTTTCCAGGCGACTACCGAGATGTACCCGACGCCCAACGGGGCACAGGAGCCAACTGAGGAAGGGGAGGCGAGCGGAGGTGAGAGTGGAGATGACCAAGGCGAGTGGGAGTCCGACGGTGAAGGAGAGGGAGACGACAACGTCGACTCCAGCGAAGAGGAGGAGGAGGAGGTTGAACCCCCCCGCCCGGAGGGGCGATCCAAGCTCGCACACGATCCAGCACGGGAACGTGGCAAGGCAACTACTCTCGTTGGGCAGTCGTCGAAACGCCCTCGGGCCTCTTCTCCTACGCCGACTGGGAAGGCTCCCAAGCACCCACGTGCGACGCCGTCCAAGCCGCCCAAGGCTCTGCCCAAGATGAAGATGGCTGTCCCTACCATTTCCGGGTAATAACAAAAGTTGCTTTCCTTTGTCGACCATGGACAGACCCTTGGTCGATTCATTGAGCCAACTGACTGACTTTCGAGATTTGCAGCGCTGCTACTTCTGAGATCTCCGCCAAGGACGACGACCAAGAGATGGAGGATGCTGTTACCTCCAACCCTGGTACGATTACTGACATTCCGCTTTGAGTCGACTGAACATTTATTGCAACTCTGGTCGATTGAACGTTTTCCTTGTAGCTCCTCCTCATGTTATCGACCTCCCGGATGACGACGACAACGAACCGCTGAGAGTGAGGAGGAACAAGAGGGCGTCGGCTGACAAGACCCCCCAATCCGCTCCGGCGTCTGAGGCCGTAGCTCGGGATGGTGGCGACACCACTCGGGCTTCTGTGACTTTCGCCATTCCTCTGACGAGTGTGCGGCCCTCGACGTCGACTGCGGATCCGTCTTCGCTTTTTGCCGCATACCCCGTCCCTGAGGACCAAGCAGCTGCTGCAAAAGAGGCTATACGCCAGGCGGGGATCATGATGGAGCAAGTGAAGGTGGCTCGGGAGGCCAGCCAAGCAGCTTACGACGCAAGTTCGGCTCTTCAGAGTAACGTCCAGGTCAGTCGACTCAACACTTGGTCTGTTCACGATATGTTGTTTGAAGAATCTCTTTTCCGAAGATCTTTGTATCTGTACACCCACTAGGTGTGTTTTACAGTGGGGGCACGCTGAGTGCATCCACTGGGTGTAGTCCCCGAGACTACGGTGGACTGCTGGCAGTCGACTGTAGTCTTTATATTGTGTTGCTGTAGCTGTATTTCTTCACTCGGTCTGGTCAGGCCATGTCGAATGGGACTGTATCCGGTCGACTGCGGGCAGTCGACTTTTTTTTACAGTGGGGGCACGCTGAGTGCACCCACTGGGTGTAGTCCCCGAGACTACTGTCGAATGTTCTTGATTCGGCTGTAGTCTTAGAAACGTCATCATTGTCTCTTAGTGGCTCGGAAGCAACTTGTCTTGGACGTCTGTCGACTGATTTTTCTTTTTATAGAAATCTTGCGAAATCGTAGCTCGCTATACTGAGCTGGAGAATCAGCAGATCCAGCTCAACCTTAACTTGAAGCTTGCTCAGGAGAATTTGAAGAAGGCGTAGGAAGAAGCAAAAGGTATGGTTGTGAGGTTCTCCATTCTTGACGAGTGGCTTTTCTTTCTTGTCCATTCTTGATGTTGATTTCACTCGACGCACCGTAGATAAACTAGAGGAAGCTCTGAAGAAGAAGGATCAAGATCTTGCAGAGGCACAGAAGGAGGTCTTGGACAAAACGAGGCTTGCTGAAGAGAAAATGGCCTCGGTCGGAGCTCTTGAGCAGGAGAACTCCAGACTGAAAGCTGCTCTCGAGGTAGCCAATCAAGAGGTCAGCCGACTGAAGAACGACAACGTGGCTCTGCATGACAAGGCAGGTGAGCTGGCGGGGAAGAGGAACGATCTGGAGGCTTATCTCGGTGGGCTCGCCAAGAAGCTGTTCGTCGTGCTCGAAGGTAATTACCCTGCCCCGACTGTCTTGCAGTTACCAAGTCTGTGTAGGGTCACTATCTTATTCTTGAATCGTGTTTGCAGAATTCTGTCAGAACTTTGAAGAGGAGACCAGTCGAGTGGAGCCAGGCTTGGACCCTGCTAACTCCCTTGTGAAGGACGAGGCTGCAATGAACGTGCTCCGTCTGGAGTCTCGTATTGCCAGCGTGGTTGACTATCTTGCTCGACTGAAGGTTGCGATGTCGCGGATCGACACATCACTCTGGCCTAGGACGACGCTTCAGAACGACCTCGAGTCCCTGATGGCTCGACTTAATGAAGTCCCAGGTCGATTGGTGGAATGGAAGAAATCTTCTGCTAGATGTGGTGCTGATGTCGCTCTGTCTCTGGTCCGCGTCCATTGCAAGGAGGCGCGAGAAGAAAAGCTGGCCGCCATCCAAGTTGCCAATACCAGGAAGCGCAACTTTCAAGACTTCATGGAGATTTTCATTGCTGCTGCCACTCGTATTGCAGACGGGATCGACTTGGACGAGTTCGTCGCCCCTTCCAGTCCTCCTCCTGAGGAATGAAAAACTTTTATGCTTCACTTTAAATTTGCCTCGGAATGCCGAGTGGATTTGTAACCATTAAACTCTGCCGAGCCGAGGGCTCGAGTACTTTGATCTGAGGTCTGGGACCTTTTAGGCTTTATCTGATCTTGATTTCTCGTTGAATATCTTCATGGTTTGATTCGTCGAGTGGAACTCGATCTTCACTCGGAATAACTTTGTATTTGTGGCGTAACTCCTTGCGGATTGGGTTGTGTCCTGTACTTAGGCGAGCGCTGAGCTGCAGCTAAGCCCCCGAGTGGGAGGTTTGCTCTCACTCGATAGGATTTTTGAACACTTAGGCGAGCACTGGGCTGCAGCTAAGCCCCCGAGTGGGAGGTTTGCTCGCCACTCGGTAGGATTTTTTCAAACTTAGGCGAGTGCCTGACTGCAGCTAAGTCTCTAGTTGGGAGAACTTAGGCGAGTATTGGACTGCAGCTAAGCCCCCGAGTGGGAGGATTGCTCTCCACTCGGTAGGATTTTTTCAAACTTAGGTGAGTGCCTGACTGCAGCTAAGTCTCTAAGTGGGAGAACTTAGGCGAGTACTGGACTGCAGCTAAGCCCCCGAGTGGGAGGATTGCTCTCCACTCGGTAGGATTTTTTCAAACTTAGGCGAGCACTGGGCTGCAGCTAAGCCCCTGAGTGGGAGGTTTGCTCTCCACTCGGTAGGATTTTTTCAAAGTTAAGCGAGTGCCTGGCTGCAGCTAAGTCTCTAGGTGGGAGAACTTAGGTGAGTACTGGACTGCAGCTAAGCCCCCGAGTGGGAGGATTGCTCTCCACTCGGTAGGATTTTTTCAAACTTAGGCGAGTACCTGACTGCAGCTAAGTCTCTAAGTGGGAGAACCTAGGCGAGTACTGGACTGCAGCTAAGCCCCCGAGTGGGAGGATTGCTCTCCACTCGGTAGGATTTTTTCAAACTTAGGCGAGCACTGGGCTGCAGCTAAGCCCCCGAGTGGGAGGTTTGCTCGCCACTCGGTAGGATTTTTAAACACCCGAGTGGGAGTCTGGCTCGCCACTCGGTAGGATTTTTAAACACTTAGGCGAGCACTAGGCTGCAGCTAAGCCCCCGAGTGGGAGTCTGGCTCTCCACTCGGTAGGATTTGTGAACACTTAGGCAAGCACTGGGCTCCAGCTAAGCCCCCGAGTGGGAGTCTGGCTCTCCACTTGGTAGGATTTTTCAAACTTAGGCGGAACGGATTCGCAGCTAAGTCACCCATTAGGGATTTCGTATGCAAACAAAAGTGACAGCAATTATTGGAGCACTCTTGTCTTTGGTAAAAGTAAACTGCAGAAATTTTTTCTTATTACATCTCGTCCAAGGGAGAACTCAAGTGTAGAAGGGGCGGAGTAGTTCCGCATTCCAAGCTCGTGGCTCGTCGATCTGGCGATCAACATTGTAGAGGTGATATGCTCCATTGTGGAGAACTTCCAGAGGACGAAGAAGAGGCTCGACAGATCGTCCGTCGATCTAAAGCTTTCACAGTCATAAAAGGACAGTTGTATAGAGAAAGCGCAACTGGAATCGGTCAGAAGTGCATAACGCCAGAAGAAGGTCAGATGATCCTTGATGATATCCACTCGGGGACCTGTGGTCACCATGCGTCCTCTCGGACCATTGTGGCCAAAGCATACCGAGCGGGTTTTTTCTGGCCCAGGGCAAACGAAATGGCAAAAAAGATAGTCGACAAGTGTGAAGGCTGCCAGTTCTACTCCAACATGTCGCACAAGCCAGCATCAGCTCTGAGGACCATTCCACTCGTCTGGCCCTTCGTTGTTTGGGGACTGGACATGGTTGGTCCACTGAGAACAGGCAGGAGCGGATTCACACATGTGCTTGTGGCAGTCGACAAGTTTAACAAATGGATTGAAGCCAAGCCTATCAAAAATCTTGATGCTAGCACTGCTATCAGTTTCGTCAGAGAGTTGATATTCAGATACGGGGTCCCGCATAGCATCATCACTGACAATGGGTCAAGCTTCGATTCAGACAAGTTCAGAGCTTTTTGCGCCTCTCAAGGCACACGAGTCGACTACGCGTCGGTCGCGCATCCCCAGTCGAATGGACAAGCTGAAAGAGCAAATGGTCTAATTCTCAAAGGACTGAAGCCTCGACTGATGATAGCCAAGACCTCCATAACTAGGTCGACCACAGCAAGAATTTCGACTTCAGTCGAATCTTTGGCACTTTTCGGTTTTGGGGCTTCTTCCGTAAAAGGATCCTCCTGGACCGACGGCGAGCGGATGTGCTCCAAAAACACATTGTTGGGAATGGCTTCTCTCTTGGAGCCTATCTTTGCCAGATCATCAGCTGCTTGATTTTTCAGTCGGGGGATGTGATGAAGCTCTAACCCCTCGAATTTCTTTTCTAACTTTCTTACTGCGTTGCAGTAGCCAGTCATAGCTGGGCTTCTGACGTCCCACTCCTTCATCACCTGGTTGACCACCAAATATGTGTCGCCATAGACCATGAGGCGCCGGACGCCGAGTGAAATGGCCATGCGCAACCCATACAAGAGTGCTTCATATTCTGCTTCATTATTGGAGGAATCAAAGTGAATCTGGAGAACGTATCTGAGCTTATCTCCTCGGGGGAACACCAATACTACCCGACCACCGGAATCATTCATCATCTTAGATCCATCGAAGAACATGGTCCAGTGCTCCTAGTGAACTTGAGTCGGAAGTTGCTGTTCAATCCACTCGGCGACGAAATCTGCAATTGCTTGAGACTTGATAGCCTTCTTTGCTTCAAACTTGATATCTAGGGGAAGGAGTTCAATCGCCCACTTCGCCACTCGACCAGTTGCATCTCTGTTGTGCAAAATCTCTGACAGCAGAGCATCGCTGACGACTGTAATGGAATGGTCAGAGAAGTAGTGTGCAACCTTCTTCGTGGTCATGTAAATCCCATATACAAGCTTCTGGTAATGGGGATATCTTTGCTTCGAAGGAGTCAAAACATCAGACACGTAATATGCTGGCGCTGAACTCTGAAGGCCTTTCCATCTTCTTCCCGCTCGACCGTAAGTACTGTACTGACAACTTGTCCCGTGGCCGCAATGTAAAGCAGCAGAGGCTCTTTACTGATTGGGGCAGCAAGCACCGGCTGGGTGGAGAGCAGAGCTTTGAGCTCTGCGAACGCTGCATCAGCTTCTGGAGTCCACTCGAACTTGTCAGACTTCTTCATCAGTCGGTAAAGAGGCAACGCCTTTTCACCGAGACAAGAAATGAATCGACTTAGAGCGGCCAAGCAACCTGTAAGCTTCTGGACATCGTGTACACGCACAGGGCGGTTCATCCGGACTATGGCGCCAACTTTCTCGGGATTGGCGTCGATTCCTCGTTCGGAAACGAGGAAACCGAGTAACTTTCCACCTGGAACTCCGAATGTGCACTTTGATGGATTGAGCTTGATATCATATCTCCTGAGGTTAGCAAAGGTTTCGGCAAGGTCAGTTAGTAGGTCGGAACCTTTCCGTGACTTAACCACAATATCATCCATGTATGCTTCTACGTTCCGACTGATCTGAGTGAGCAAACACTTCTGAATCATCCTCATGAACGTGGCTCCAGCATTCTTGAGGCCGAAGGGCATGGTGATGTAACAGAAGCACCCAAATGGGGTGATGAAAGCCGTTTTGATCTCGTCGGGTCCATACAGACGGATCTGATGGTACCCTGAATAAGCATCTAGAAAAGACAAACGCTCACACCCCGCAGTCGAGTCGACTACCTGGTCGATGCGGGGGAGAGGGAAATGATCTTTCGGGCAGGCCCGATTGATATGTTTAAAGTCAATTCACATGCGAAGTGACTTGTCCTTCTTGGGGACCATGACAACATTGGCGAGCCACTCGGAGTGGTAAATCTCTCGGATGAACTCCGCTGCTAAGAGCCGAGCCACCTCCTCGCCAATAGCTTTCCTCTTCTGGACAGCGGACCGTCGAAGATGTTCTTTCACAGGCTTGAACTTCGGGTCGACTCGTAGACGGTGCTCAGCCAGCCCCCTGGGAACTCCAGGCATGTCAGAAGGCTTCCATGCGAAGATGTCCCAGTTCTCACGGAGGAACTGGATGAGCGCTTCTTCCTATTTGGAGTCGAGCGTCGTTGAGATGTGAGTCGGGGCAGCATCGGGGTCGGTCGGGTGAATGTGGGCTGGCTTTGTTTCACCGGACGACTGAAAAGAAGATTCTGAGGCAGGCTTCTTGGCTCGTAGCAATTCACTCGGATCAGCAGTCTTCTGGTACTCTTGCAGCTCAACAACTGCCATCTGAGCGTCAGCAATCTTTGAGCCTTTCTGAAAACACTCTTCTGCCTTCTTCCGATTGCCTGTAACAGTGATCACACCTTTGGGGCCAGGCATCTTCAATTTGAGATACACATAACATGGTCGAGCCATGAAGCGTGCGTAAGCTGGCCTGCCCAAAATGGCATGATAAGCACTTTGGAAGTCCACAACCTCGAATGTCCACTTTTCCTTGCGGTAATTCTTTGAATCACCGAAAACCACATCAAGAGCGATCTGGCCGAGTGATTCGGCTTTCTTCCCAGGAATGACTCCGTGGAAGCTCATGTTACTGGTACTGAGCCTGGACATCGGAATGCCCATTCCTTTCAATGTTTCAGCATACAATATGTTCAGGCCACTGCCACCATCCATCAGGACTTTGGTCAGTCGAGTGCCTTCGACAACTGGGTCGACCACCAAAGCTTGCCTCCCAGGGGTAGCAATGTGCGTAGGGTGATCAGACTGGTCGAATGTGATGGCAGTCTGAGACCACTTCAGATAACTGGGTGTTGCCGGAGCAACCATATTCACCTCACGGTTAATGACTTTCAGTCAACTTTTGCTTTCGACATCAGCAAAAATCATCAGGGTGGAATTGATTTGGGGGTATCCATCGTCACTATCTTCCTTGTCCTCAACTCTGTCCGACTCTTTTTCCTTATCTTTGGACTGTTTGCCCTGAAACTGCTGGATCAGGAGCCGGCACTGTCGAGTGGTATGCTTTGGGTAAATAAAATGACCCTCTTCATCTTTCTTGGTGTGGATGTGACATGGCAGATCCACAACATCATTTCCATCTTGATCCTCGACTTTCTTGGGCTTCCAGGGGCCTTTGGGTTTTCCCTTGAAATTTCCCTGGGCTACGGCCAGGGCCTCCCCAGGGGCGGCTGGCTCGGCCTTCCGCTTCTGTCTCCGACTGGAGTTTCCTCCGGTTTCTTGGGCGACTGCCTTGTGCTTGCCACTCCGGAGTCGATCTTCGTCTTCACCATTAGCGTATTTGGTGGCAATCTCCATCATCCGGTTCAGAGACATCTCTCCAGTTCGACCGATCTTCAGATTCAATTCTCTGTATTTAACGCCTTCTTTAAAGGCACAAACTGCTTGATGGTCAGGCACATTCTCAATTGTGTGATGCGACATGATCCACCTTTGGATGTAATCCCTCAGAGTTTCATTCGGTTTCTGTATGCAAGAACGCAATTCTGTAAGGCCTGCGGGTCGCTTGCATGTTCCCTCAAAGGTTGTGACGAACACTCGGGAGAGGTCCTCCCAAGTGTAGATGCTGCTGGGTGCCAACTGATTTAGCCACGCTCTGGCTGAGGCCTCTAACATGAGAGGCAAATGCTTCATGGCCACCTCATCATTGCCACCGCCAATCTGTACAGCCACTCGGTAATCTTCAAGCCAAGTGTCAGGCTTAGACTCACCGGTGAACTTCCTGACTCCAGTCGCCAACCTGAAGTTGGGAGGAATCACTGCGGCTCTGATGGCTCGACTGAAACACTCTGGCCCCGAAACATGTACTCTGCTGCTGGCAGGCGCATCTCTGTTGTGGCCTTCCCGATGAGCTCTGTTCCTATCAACCAAACCTTGAACGAGGATAGATCTCGCGTCAAAGCCTGGGTCCCTGGGGTCGACTGGAATCCTCTGCCCAACACTATGAGGGCGCCTGTCATCTCGATGTCGAGGCGCATATGACCCACTCCTCGGGGGAGGGGTTGGCACTCGACGTCGATCATCGCGATCGGATCGGTGATCATACTGCTCATTCCTTCTGTACTGATCACGCCGGTCACCACGTCCCTCACGCCTCGGGGGCGATCTCGGGCTGTGAGCTGACTGGACTGTATCTGTTGCAACGGATCGACTGTGGATCCTATTCCGTGACTGAGAAACAGCGGAATTTTGGTTTCCTGCCGCCCGGAGCAACGCTCTGATCTGCAACAAGCCCCTGCCAGCCTCCAACTGGGAGGGCTGAATCGATTCTGCTATACGGGCCGCGGCGGCCAAATTCTGAACTGGGGTTCGGTATACCTGCGTCGGTGGGAAGAGCTGACGTCGACTAGACTCGGGAGCCCGCTGACGCACTTGCTCGTCGAGTGCTCGCTGGAGATTCTCCAGTCGAGTGCGCTCGGCCAAGTTAGCCAAGCGCGCGTCCTCCAAGGCCCGGGCCTCGGGGGTCTCTCCGACGATAGGAGTGTGGAGCACGTCCATGTTCCGGCGGCGAAGCTCCTCTCGCTGTAATAACGTGAGAGGTTCAGGGAGATACTCATCGTGGGGATGCGACGGGTCGCCCCCACCCGCGCCTCCATCAGCATGAGGGAAACCGGGAGGACTGTGTGTTTCATCGACCGCCAGAACCTCAGCCGCTGGGTCGCTGCTGTTGCACTCGGATGCGGTCTCTGCGGAGCCAGTCGACAGGTCGAACAGGCCGCAGAGGGATTCGTCGGGCTCGATTGCCGCGACTTGTGGGGCGGCCGACTGGCGAGCCACGACATGCCTCACCCACCTCTAAAGTCTCGACCGACCGGAGCGCTTGCGCCGGTGGGAGACAGAGTGGGGAGACGACACGGGGGCCGACCGATACTGGGTCGACGGCTGCCGCAGGAGGACGGCACGAACGCATGCGCGGAAGTGCGTCGCACCGCGGACGGGGAGCGTGTCGATGTCGAGTGGTGCCTCCTGAAGCTAGGCGGAGTCGTCGGCGATGAACGTGAGATCGCTGAGGCGGATCTCGCGGCCCTCCACCAAAACTCCGCACGAAACCATGATCAAAGGGATCGGAAAAATCGCAAGTTCTCCAATCAGGCGCTAAGATTCCTGCCCCACGGTGGGCGCCAACTGTCGTGGTTCTAACTC
The DNA here is from genome assembly GCF_056163025.1 of Triticum urartu. Taxonomy (NCBI): domain Eukaryota; kingdom Viridiplantae; phylum Streptophyta; class Magnoliopsida; order Poales; family Poaceae; genus Triticum; species Triticum urartu. Next base: position 230,064,593 of record NC_141877.1, read on the forward strand.
TGACAGTGATGTAGGGGGGTGTGTATGGAGAGGCTAGATCTCAGCTATTGGGAAGTTGTAAACACACGAGGATTACGAGTTCAGGCCCTTCTCGGAGGAAGTAACAGCCCTACGTCTCGGTGCCCGGAGGCGGTCGATTGGATTATGTGTGTATGAATAACAGGGGTGCGAACCCTTCATACTGAGGAGGGGGGTGGCTTATATAGAGTTCGCTGGTCCTCTCCTGCCCTCAGTAATGCAGGGTTTAAGGTACATTTAAGGTTGGGCGTTACTGGTAACGCCCCTGATAAAGTGCCATAATGACCATAAAGACTACTTAATAGCCGATCGTTTGCCCGCGGAGTGACTTTAAGCCTCCTGGCAGTCGAGTGGTTGGCTTCATGGTCGAGTGATAGTTTCTTGGTCGAGTGTCTTGAACCTGTCGAGTGGGATACCTTCAAGTCGATTGAAAGGTGACTTCTTCTAGGGATGTCCTTGGGTAGGGCTCTCTTGGACAGGTCCGTGCCCCTACCCTAGGTACATGGCTTCATCATTAGCCCCCGAATGGATCGAGGTTAGAGTGGGGAAAGAGTTGGGGATCTTTCTGACTGGTTCTTCGGGCTACATGAGTGCCTTGTTTTGGGTCAATCGTCACGGATGAAGTCATCAACCTCTTTTAGTCGCCTTGATCCATTCCAGGCCTTTCGTCGAGTGAATTTCTTTACTTGTGACATACCGAGTGTCGGCGCGAGCGGGGTATTCTGTTTTGACAAGTTGTTCTGCAGCCCGCGGATGTCGCAGGATTCGGATTTCGGGAAGCGCGCGGAACGGGAGCGGCCGCAGTAACCGGAAGCGATAAAGCGGAAGCTCCTCAATTGCCGTGCCACCTTTTCGCCACGTACTGCACGCACGTCTGCTGCGGGATTTGACTGGATAGCCTGGGCCTACCAGTCAGCCACTCGGGAGCGGCCTCTTATAAGTCGCCGGCTCGGGGTTTCGATACAATGTGCTTTCTTCTTCCTCTCTCCCTTTGCAAGTTCTTCCGCCACCTCCGCTCTCACCTTAGCGCCGCAGGCCCGTGCAAGATTTGGTGGCGACGATGGCGAAGGACAAGACATCCGCTTTGGAGCGCGCGAAGAAGGCGGCGGCGCAGGGAAAGGGGAAGAGGTCTGCTCGGGGCGGATCCTCCTCAAGGTCTACTCTGCCCCGAGGCTGGATCCAGGGCGATTGGATGCCGTCGGTGATCCGGCAAGAAGATCTCGACGACATGGTCTTGGGGGGAGTCATTCCCCACGAAGCTGCGCGTCTCCCGGGGAGAGAGATCGAACCTCAACCCCGCGACGGTGAGTGCGTGCTCCTAGCCACCCATGTCGACCGCGGGTTTTCTCTGCCACCCCACCCTTTTTTCCGGAGCTTCCTGAACTTCTTAGGAGCGCAGCTCCACCACTTCACTCCCAACTCCATCATATACCTTGCTGCTTTCATCTCCATGTGTGAGGGTTTCTTGGGTTGCCGCCCCCATTGGGGACTCTTCAAGCACATCTTTACCTGCCGTTCCTAATCGGTCAAGAAGGCCAAGTCGAGTGACGAAAGGATGCAGGTGATCCAGCTGTGCGGGGGCCTGGCGATCCAGACGAGGGGAAAGAGTTGTTTTCCATCTATCACTTTCCCAGAGTCGGTCCGCGGTTGGCAGGCGACCTGGTTCTACTGTCAAGACCAGGCGACCCCAGGACAGTCGACTGGTCTTCCCCCTTTCTCTCTCGACCGAGCTGAAAAACCTGCTTCTCTGACAGTGAGCCGGAGGAAAAGGCCCAAGTCAAAGTGCTGGCTGGTCGAGTGGTTGAGCTTGTCTGTGAGGGCGTGACTGGTATGGACTTGCTGGAGGTCTTCCTCCGGAGGCGCATCCAACTGCTCCAGGCTCGTGACCACCCGATGTGGCTGTACTCGGGTCTTGACGATACCACTCGGTCCACCCGGAGGAGGTCACTGACGAGATGCTGGAGGGGTGGCTGTCGAGCATCACGGGGAACAAAGAAAACCCCCGAGGATCTAGGAGGGTTGTTCCACTCGACAACTCATATGAAGTGGATCAGGTCTGACTTTATGCTCCCGACTGAGATCTTGTTTTGTTCATCGGTCTTCTTTGAGTAAGTCGATTGACCTTCGTCTTGTCTGTTGTTTTCCAGGCGACTACCGAGATGTACTCGACGCCCAACGGGGCACAAGAGCCAACTTAGGAAGGGGAGGCGAGCGAAGGTGAGACTGGAGATGACCAAGGCGAGTGGGAGTCCGACGGTGAAGGAGAGGGAGACGACAACGTCGACTCCAGCGAAGAGGAGGAGGAGGAGGTTGAACCCCCCCGCCCGGAGGGGCGATCCAAGCTCGCACACGATCCAGCACGGGAACGTGGCAAGGCAACTGCTCCCGTTGGGCAGTCGTCGAAACGCCCTCGGGCCTCTTCTCCTACGCCGACTGGGAAGGCTCCCAAGCACCCACACGTGACGCCGTCCAAGCCGCCCAAGGCTCTGCCCAAGATGAAGATGGCTGTCCCTACCATTTCCGGGTAATAACAAAACTTGCTTTCCTTTGTCGAGCATGGACAGACCCTTGGTCGATTCATTGAGCCAACTGACTAACTTTCGAGATTTGCAGCGCTGCTACTTCTGAGATCTCCGCCAAGGACGACGACCAAGAGATGGAGGATGCTGTTACCTCCAACCCTGGTACGATTACTGACGTTCCGCTTTGAGTCGACTGAACATTTATTGCAACTCTGGTCGATTGAACATTTTCCTTGTAGCTCCTCCTCATGTTATCGACCTCTCGGATGACGACGACAACGAACCGCTGAGAGTGAGGAGGAACAAGAGGGCATCGGCTGACAAGACCCCCCAATCCGCTCCGGCGTCTGAGGCCGTAGCTCGGGATGGTGGCGACACCACTCGGGCTTCTGTGACTTTCGCCATTCCTCTGACGAGTGTGCGGCCCTCGACGTCGACTGCAGATCCGTCTTCGCTTTTTGCCGCATACCCCGTCCCTGAGGACCAAGTGGCGGCTGCAAAAGAGGCTATACGCCAGGCGGGGATCATGATGGAGCAAGTGAAGGTGGCTCGGGAGGCCAGCCAAGCAGCTTACGACGCAAGTTCGGCTCTTCAGAGTAACGTCCAGGTCAGTCGACTCAACACTTGGTCTGTTCATGATATGATGTTTGAAGAATCTCTTTTCCGAAGATCTTTGTATCTGTACACCCACTAGGTGTTTTTTACAGTGGGGGCACGCTGAGTGCACCCACTGGGTGTAGTCCCCGAGACTACGGTGGACTGTTGGCAGTCGACTGTAGTCTCTATATTGTGTTGCTGTAGCTGTATTTCTTCACTCGGTCTGGTCAGGCCATGTCGAATGGGACTGTATCCGGCCGACTGCGGGCAGTCGACTTTTTTTTACAGTGGGGACACTCTGAGTGCACCCACTGGGTGTAGTCCCCGAGACTACTGTCGAATGTTCTTGATTCGGCTGTAGTCTTAGAAACGTCATCATTATCTCTTAGTTGCTCGGAAGCAACTTGTCTTGGACGTCTGTCGACTGATTTTTCTTTTTACAGAAATCTTGCGAACTCGTAGCTCGCTATACTGAGCTGGAGAATCAGCAGATCCAGCTCAACCTTAACTTGAAGCTTGCTCAGGAGAATTTGAAGAAGGCGCAGGAAGAAGCAAAAGGTATGGCTGGTGAGGTTCTCCATTCTTGACGAGTGGCTTTTCTTTCTTGTCCATTCTTGATGTTGATTTCACTCGACGCACCGCAGATAAACTGGAGGAAGCTCTGAAGAAGAAGGATCAAGATCTTGCAGAGGCACAGAAGGAGGTCTTGGACAAAACGAGGCTTGCTGAAGAGAAAATGGCCTCGGTCGGAGCTCTTGAGCAGGAGAACTCCAAACTAAAAGCTGCTCTCGAGGTAGCCAATCAAGAGGTCAGCCGACTGAAGAACGACAACGTGGCTCTGCATGACAAGGCAGGTGAGCTGGCGGGGAAGAGGAACGATCTGGAGGCTTATCTCGGTGGACTCGCCAAGAAGCTGTTCGTCGTGCTCGAAGGTAATTACCCTGCCCCGACTGTCTTGCAGTTACCAAGTCTGTGTAGGGTCATTGTCTTATTCTTGAATCGTGTTTGCAGAATTCTGTCAGAACTTTGAAGAGGAGACCAGTCGAGTGGAGCCAGGCTTGGACCCTGCTAACTCCCTTGTGAAGGACGAGGCTGCAATGAACGTGCTCCGTCTGGAGTCTCATATTGCCAGCGTGGTTGACTATCTTGCTCGACTGAAGGTTGCGATGTCGCGGATCGACACATCACTCTGGCCTGGGACGACGCTTCAGAACGACTTCGAGTCCCTGATGGCTCGACTTAACGAAGTCCCAGGTCAAGTGGTGGAATGGAAGAAATCTTCTGCTAGATGTGGTGCTGATGTCGCTCTGTCTCTGGTCCGCGTCCATTGCAAGGAGGCGTGAGAAGAAAAGCTGGCCGCCATCCAAGTTGCCAATACCAAGAAGCACAACTTTCAAGACTTCATGGAGACTTTCATTGCTGCTGCCACTCGTATTGCAGACGGGATCGACTTGGACGAGTTCGTCGCCCCTTCCAGTCCTCCTCCTGAGGAATGAAAAACTTTTATGCTTCACTTTAAATTTGCCTCGGAATGCCGAGTGGATTTGTAACCGTTAAACTCCGCCGAGCCGAGGGCTCGAGTACTTTGATCTGAGGTTTGGGACCTTTTAGGCTTTATCTGATCTTGATTTCTCGTTGAATATCTTCATGGTTTGATCCGTCGAGTGGAACTCGATCTTCACTCGGAATAACTTTGTATTTGTGGCGTAACTCCTTGCGGATTGGGTTGTGTCCTGTACTTAGGCGAGCGCTGAGCTGCAGCTAAGCCCCCGAGTGGGAGGTTTGCTCTCACTCGATAGGATTTTTGAACACTTAGGCGAGCACTGGGCTGCAGCTAAGCCCCCGAGTGGGAGGTTTGCTCGCCACTCGGTAGGATTTTTTCAAACTTAGGCGACTGCCTGACTGCAGCTAAGTCTCTAGTTGGGAGAACTTAGGCGAGTATTGGACTGCAGCTAAGCCCCCGAGTGGGAGGATTGCTCTCCACTCGGTAGGATTTTTTCAAACTTAGGCGAGTGCCTGACTTCAGCTAAGTCTCTAAGTGGGAGAACTTAGGCGAGTACTGGACTGCAGCTAAGCCCCCGAGTGGGAGGATTGCTCTCCACTCGGTAGGATTTTTTCAAACTTAGGCGAGCACTGGGCTGCAGCTAAGCCCCTGAGTGGGAGGTTTGCTCTCCACTCGGTAGGATTTTTTCAAACTTAGGCGAGTGCCTGGCTGCAGCTAAGTCTCTAGGTGGGAGAACTTAGGTGAGTACTGGACTGCAGCTAAGCCCCCGAGTGGGAGGATTGCTCTCCACTCGGTAGGATTTTTTCAAACTTAGGCGAGTGCCTGACTGCAGCTAAGTCTCTAAGTGGGAGAACCTAGGCGAGTACTGGACTGCAGCTAAGCCCCCGAGTGGGAGGATTGCTCTCCAGTCGGTAGGATTTTTTCAAACTTAGGCGAGCACTAGGCTGCAGCTAAGCCCCCGAGTGGGAGGTTTGCTCGCCACTCGGTAGGATTTTTAAACACTTAGGCGAGCACTGGGCTGCAGCTAAGCTCCCGAGTGGGAGGATTTCTCTCCACTCGGTAGGATTTTTTCAAACTTAGGCGAGTGCCTGACTGCAGCTAAGTCTCTAGTTGGGAGAACTTAGGCGAGTGTTGGACTGCAGCTAAGCCCCCGAGTGGGAGGATTGCTCTCCACTCGGTAGGATTTTTTCAAACTTAGGCGAGTGCCTGACTTCAGCTAAGTCTCTAAGTGGGAGAACTTAGGCGAGTACTGGACTGCAGCTAAGCCCCCGAGTGGGAGGATTGCTCTCCACTCGGTAGGATTTTTTCAAACTTAGGCGAGTGCCTGACTGCAGCTAAGTCTCTAGGTGGGAGAACTTAGGCGAGTACTGGACTGCAGCTAAGCCCCCGAGTGGGAGGATTGCTCTCCACTCGGTAGGATTTTTTCAAACTTAGTCTAGTGCCTGACTGCAGCTAAGTCTCTAGGTGGGAGAACTTAGGCGAGTACTGGACTGCAGCTAAGCCCGCGAGTGGGAGTCTGGCTCGCCACTCGGTAGGATTTTTAAACACTTAGGCGAGCACTGGGCTGCAGCTAAGCCCCCGAGTGGGAGTCTGGCTCTCCACTCGGTAGGATTTTTGAACACTTAGGCCAGCACTGGGCTGCAGCTAAGCCCCCGAGTGGGAGTCTGGCTCTCCACTCGGTAGGATTTTTCAAACTTACGCGGAACGGATTCATAGCTAAGTCACCCACTGGGGATTTCGTATGCAAACAAAAGTGACAGCAATTATTGGAGCACTCTTGTCTTTGGTAAAAATAAACTGCAGAAATTTTTTCTTATTACATCTCGTCCAAAGGAGAACTCAAGTGTAGAAGGGGCAGAGCAGTTCCGCATTCCAAGCTCGTGGCTCGTCGATCTGGCGATCAACATTGTAGAGGTGATATGCTCCATTGTGGAGAACTTCCAGAGGACGAAGAAGAGGCTCGACAGATCGTCCGTCGATCTAAAGCTTTCATAGTCATAAAAGGACAGTTGTATAGAGAAAGCGCAACTGGAATCGGTCAGAAGTGCATAACGCCAGAAGAAGGTCAGATGATCCTTGATGATATCCACTTGGGGACCTGTGGTCACCATGCGTCCTCTCAGACCATTGTGGCCAAAGCATACCGAGCGGGTTTTTTCTGGCCCAGGGCAAACGAAATGGTGAAAGAGATAGTCGACAAGTGTGAAGGCTGCCAGTTCTACTCCAACATGTCGCACAAGCCAGCATCAGCTCTGAGGACCATTCCACTCGTCTGGCCCTTCGCTATATGGGGACTGGACATGGTTGGTCCATTGAGAACAGGCAGGAGCGGATTCACACATGTCCTTGTGGCAGTCGACAAGTTTACCAAATGGATTGAAGCCAAGCCTATCAAAAATCTTGATGCTAGCACTGCTATCAGTTTCGTCAGAGAGTTGATATTCAGATACGGGGTCCCGCATAGCATCATCCCTGACAATGGGTCAAACTTCGATTCAGACAAGTTCAGAGCTTTTTGCGCCTCTCAAGGCACACGAGTCGACTACGCGTCGGTCGCGCATCCCCAGTCGAATGGACAAGCTGAAAGAGCAAATGGTCTAATTCTCAAAGGACTGAAGCCTCGACTGATGATAGCCAAGACCTCCATGACTAGGTCGACCACAGCAAGAATTTCGACTTCAGTCGGATCTGTGGCACTTTTCGGTTGCGGGGCTTCTTCTGTAAAAGGATCATCCTGGACCGAAGGCGAGCGGATGTGCTCCAAAAACACATTGTTGGGAATGGCTTCTCTCTTGGAGCCTATATTTGCCAGATAATCAGCTGCTTGATTTTTCAGTCGGGGGATGTGATGAAGCTCTAACCCCTCGAATTTCTTTTCTAACTTTCTTACTGCGTTGCAGTAGCCAGTCATAGTTGGGCTTCTGACGTCCCACTCCTTCATCACCTGGTTGACCACCAAATCTGAGTTGCCATAGACCATGAGGCGCCGGACGCCGAGTGAAATGGCCATGCGCAACCCATACAAGAGTGCTTCATATTCTGCTTCATTATTGGAGGAATCGAAGTGAATCTGGAGAGCGTATCTGAGCTTATCTCCTCGGGGGAAGACCAATACTACCCCAGCACCGGAACCATTCATCATCTTAGATCCATCGAAGAACATGGTCCAGTGCTCCTAGTGAACTTGAGTCGGAAGTTGCTGTTCAATCCACTCGGTGACGAAATCTGCAATTGCTTGAGACTTGATAGCCTTCTTTGCTTCAAACTTGATATCTAGGGGAAGGAGTTCAATCGCCCACTTCGCCACTCGACCAGTTGCATCTCTGTTGTGAAAAATCTCTGACAGCAGAGCGTCGCTGACGACTGTAATGGAATGGTCAGAGAAGTAGTGTGCAACCTTCTTCGTGGTCATGTAAATCCCATATACAAGCTTCTGGTAATGGGGATATCTTTGCTTCCAAGGAGTCAAAACTTCAGACACGTAATATACTGGGCGCTGAACTCTGAAGGCCTTTCCTTCTTCTTCCCGCTCGACCGTAAGTACTGTACTGACAACTTGTCCCGTGGCCGCAATGTAAAGCAGCAGAGGCTCTTTACTGATTGGGGCAGCAAGCACCGGCTGGGTGGAGAGCAGAGCTTTGAGCTCTGCGAACACTGCATCAGCTTCTGGAGTCCACTCGAACTTGTCAGACTTCTTCATCAGTCGGTAAAGAGGCAACGCCTTTTCACTGAGACAAGAAATGAATCGACTTAGAGCGGCGAAGCAACCTGTAAGCTTCTGGACATCGTGTACACGCACAAGGCGGTTAATCCGGAGTATGGCGCCAACTTTCTCGGGATTGGCGTCGATTCCTCGTTCGGAAACGAGGAAACCGAGTAACTTTCCACCTGGAACTCCGAATGTGCACTTTGATGGATTGAGCTTGATATCATATCTCCTGAGGTTAGCAAAGGTTTCGGCAAGGTCAGTTAGTAGGTCGGAACCTTTCCGTGACTTAACCACAATATCATCCATGTATGCTTCTACGTTCCGACTGATCTGAGTGAGCAAACACTTCTGAATCATCCTCATGAACGTGGCTCCAACATTCTTGAGGCCGAAGGGCATGGTGATGTAACAGAAGCACCCAAATGGGGTGATGAAAGCCGTTTTGATCTCGTCGGGTCCATACAGACGGATCTGATGGTACCCTGAATAAGCATCTAGAAAAGACAAATGCTCACACCCCACGGTCGAGTCGACTACCTGGTCGATGCGGGGGAGAGGGAAATGATCTTTCGGGCAGGCCCGATTGATATGTTTAAAGTCAATGCACATGCGAAGTGACTTGTCCTTCTTGGGGACCATGACAACATTGGCGAGCCACTCGGAGTGGTAAATCTCTCGGATGAACTCCGCTGCTAAGAGCCGAGCCACCTCCTCGCCAATAGCTTTCTCTTCTGGACAGCGGACCGTCGAGGATGTTCTTTCACAGGCTTGAACTTCGGGTCAACTCGTAGACGGTGCTCAGCCAGCCCCCTGGAAACTCCAGGCATGTCAGAAGGCTTCCATGCGAAGATGTCCCAGTTCTCACGGAGGAACTGGATGAGCGCTTCTTCCTATTTGGAGTCGAGCATCGTTGAGATGTGAGTCGGGGCAGCATCGGGGTCGGTCGGGTGAATGTGGGCTGGCTTTGTTTCACCGGACGACTGAAAAGCAGATTCTGAAGCAGGCTTCTTGGCTCATAGCAATTCACTCGGATCAGCAGTCTTCTGGTACTCTTGCAGCTCAACAACTGCCATCTGAGCGTCAGCAATCTTTGAGCCTTTCTGAAAACACTCTTCTGCCTTCTTCCGATTGCCTGTAACAGTGATCACACCTTTGGGGCCAGGCATCTTCAATTTGAGATACACATAACATGGTCGAGCCATGAAGCGTGCGTAAGCTGGCCTGCCCAAAATGGCATGATAAGCACTTTGGAAGTCCACAACCTCGAATGTCCACTTTTCCTTGCGGTAATTCTTTGAATCACCGAAAACCACATCAAGAGCGATCTGGCCGAGTGATTCGGCTTTCTTCCCAGGAATGACTCCGTGGAAGCTCATGTTACTGGTACTGAGCCTGGACATCGGAATGCCCATTCGTTTCAATGTTTCAGCATACAATATGTTCAGGCCACTGCCACCATCCATCAGGACTTTGGTCAGTCGAGTGCCTTCGACAACTGGGTCGACCACCAAAGCTTGCCTCCCAGGGGTGGCAATGTGCTTAGGGTGATCAGACTGGTCGAATGTGATGGCAGTCTAAGACCACTTCAGATAACTGGGTGTTGCCGGAGCAACCATATTCACCTCATGGTTAATGACTTTCAGTCGACTTTTGCTTTCGACATCAGCAAAAATCATCAGGGTGGAATTGATTTGGGGGTATCCATCGTCACTATCTTCCTTGTCCTCAACTCTGTCCGACTCTTTTTCCTTATCTTTGGACTATTTGCCCTGAAACTGCTAGATCAGGAGCCGGCACTGTCGAGTGGTATGCTTTGGGTAAATAAAATTACCATCTTCATCTTTCTTGGTGTGGATGTGACATGGCAGATCCAAAACATCATTTCCATCTTGATCCTCGACTTTCTTGGGCTTCCAGGGGCCTTTGTGTTTTCCCTTGAAATTTCCCTGGGCTACGGCCAGGGCCTCCCCAGGCGCGGCTGGCTCGGCCTTCCGCTTCTGTCTCCGACTGGAGTTTCCTCCGGTTTCTTGGGCGACTGCCTTGTGCTTGCCACTCCGGAGTCGATCTTCGTCTTCACCATTAGCGTATTTGGTGGCAATCTCCATCATCCGGTTCAGAGACATCTCTCCAGTTCGACCGAACTTCAGATTCAATTCTCTATATTTAACGCCTTCTTTAAAGGCACAAACTGCTTGATGGTCAGGCACATTCTCAACTGTGTGATGCGACGTGATCCACCTCTGGATGTAATCCCTCAGAGTTCCATTCGGTTTCTGTATGCAAGAATGCAATTCTGTAAGGCCTGCGGGTCGCTTGCATGTTTCCTCAAAGGTTGTGACGAACACTCGGGAGAGGTCCTCCCAAGTGTAGATGCTGCCGGGTGCCAACTGATTTAGCCACGCTCTGGCTGAGCCCTCTAACATGAGAGGCAAATGCTTCATGGCCACCTCATCATTGCCACCGCCAATCTGTACAGCCACTCGGTAATCTTCGAGCCAAGTGTCAGGCTTAGACTCACCGGTGAACTTGTTGACTCCAGTCGCCAACCTGAAGTTGGGAGGAATCACTGCGGCTCTGATGGCTCGACTGAAACACTCTGGCCCCGAAACATGTACTCTGCTGCTGGCAGGCGCATCTCTGTTGTGGCCTTCCCGATGAGCTCTGTTCCTGTCAACCAAACCTTGAACGAGGATAGATCTCGCGTCAAAGCCTGGGTCCCTGGGGTCGACTGGAATCCTCTGCCCAACACTATGAGGGCGCCTGTCATCTCGATGTCGAGGCGCATATGACCCACTCCTCGGGGGAGGGGTTGGCACTCGACGTCGATCATCGCGATCGGATCGGTGATCATACTGCTCATTCCTTCTGTACTGATCACACCGGTCACCACGTCCCTCAAGCCTCGGGGGCGATCTCGGGCTGTGAGCTAACTGGACTGTATCTGTTGCAACAGATCGACTGTGGATCCTATTCCGCGACTGAGAAACAGCGGAATTCTGGTTTCCTGCCGCCCGGAGCAACGCTCTGATCTGCAACAAGCCCCTGCCAGCCTCCAACTGGGAGGGCTGAATCGATTCTGCTATACGGGCCGCGGCGGCCAAATTCTGAACTGGGGTTCGGTATACCTGCGTCAGCGGGAAGAGCTGACGTCGACTAGACTCGGGAGCCCGCTGACCCACTTGCTCGTCGAGTGCTCGCTGGAGATTCTCCAGTCGAGTGCGCTTGGCCAAGTTAGCCAAGCGCGCGTCCTCCAAGGCCCGGGCCTCGGGGGTCTCTCCGATGATAGGAGTGTGGAGCACGTCCATGTTCCGGCGGCAAAGCTCCTCTCGCTGTAATAACGTGAGAGGTTCAGGGAGATACTCATCATGGGGATGCGATGGGTCGCCCCCACCCGCGCCTCCATCAGCGCGAGGGAAACCGGGAGGACTGTGCGTTTCATCGACCGCCAGAACCTCAGCCGCTGGATCGCTACTGTCGCAATCGGATGCGGTCTCCGCGGAGCCAGTCGGCAGGTCGAACAGGCCGCAGAGGGATTCGTCGGGCTCGATTGCCGCGACTTGTGGGGTGGCCGACTGGCGAGCCACGGCATGCCTCACCCACCTCTGAAGTCTCAACCGACCGGAGCGCTTGCGCCGGTGGGAGACAGAGAGGGGAGACGACACGGGGGCCGACCGATACTAGGTCGACGGCTGCCGCAGGAGGACGGCACGAACGCATGCGCGGAAGTGCGTCGCACCGCGGACGGGGAGCGCGTCGATGTCGAGTGGTGCCTCCTGAAGCTAGGCGGAGTCGTCGGCGATGAACATGAGCGCGCCGAGGCGGATCTCGCAGCCCTCCACCAAAACTCCGCACGAAACCATGATCAAAGGGATCGGAAAAATCGCAAGTTCTCTAATCAGGCGCTAAGATTCCTGCCCCACGGTGGGAGCCAACTGTCGTGGTTCTAACTCTGACAGTGATGTAGGGGGGTGTGTATGGAGAGGCTAGATCTCAGCTATTGGGAAGTTGTAAACACACGAGGATTACGAGTTCAGGCCCTTCTCGAAGGAAGTAACAGCCCTACGTCTCGGTGCCCGGAGGCGGTCGATTGGATTATGTGTGTATGAATAACAGGGGTGCGAACCCTTCATACTGAGGAGGGGGGTGGCTTATATAGAGTTCGCTGGTCCTCTCCTGCCCTCACTAATGCAGGGTTTAAGGTACATTTAAGGTTGGGCGTTACTGGTAACGCCCCTGATAAAGTGCCATAATGACCATAAAGACTACTTAATAGCCGATCGTTTGCCCGCGGAGTGACTTTAAGCCTCCTGGCAGTCGAGTGGTTGGCTTCATGGTCGAGTGATAGCTTCTTGGTCGAGTGTCTTGAACCTGTCGAGTGGGATACCTTCAAGTCGATTGAAAGGTGACTTCTTCTAGGGATGTCCTTGGGTAGGGCTCTCTTGGACAGGTCCGTGCCCCTACCCTAGGTACATGGCTTCATCATTAGCCCCCGAATGGATCGAGGTTAGAGTGGGGAAAGAGTTGGGGATCTTTCTGACTGGTTCTTCGGGCTACATGAGTGCCTTGTTTTGGGTCAATCGTCACGGATGACGTCATCAACCTCTTTCAGTCGCCTTGATCCATTCCAGGCCTTTCGTCGAGTGAATTTCTTTACTTGTGACATACCGAGTGTCGGCGCGAGCGGGGTCTTCTGTTTTGACAAGTTGTTCTGCAGCCCGCGGATGTCGCGGGATTCGGATTTCGGGAAGCGCGCGAAACGGGAGCGGCCGCAGTAATCGGAAGTGATAAAGCGGAACCTCCTCAATTGTCACGTCACCTTTTTGCCACGTACTGCGCGCGCGTCTGCTGCGGGATTTGACTGGATAGCCTGGGCCTACCAGTCAGCCACTCGGGAGCGGCCTCTTATAAGTCGCCGGCTCGGGGTTTCCAAACAATGTGCTTTCTTCTTCCTCTCTCCCTTCGCAAGTTCCTCCGCCACCTCCGCTCTCACCTTAGCGCCGCAGGACCGTGCAAGATTTACTGGCGACGAGAGCGAAGGACAAGACATCCGCTTTGGAGCGCGCGAAGAAGGCGGCGGCGCAGGGAAAGGGGAAGAGGTCTGCTTGAGGTGGATCCTCCTCAAGGTCTACTCTGCCCCGAGGCTGGATCCAGGGCGATTGGATGCCGTCGGTGATCCGACAAGAAGATCTCGACGACATGGTCGAGGGGGGAGTCATTCCCCACGAAGCTGCACGTCTCCCGGGGAGAGAGATCGAACCTCAACCCCACGACGGTGAGTGCGTGCTCCTAGCCACCCATGTCGACCGCGGGTTTTCTCTGCCGCTCCACCCTTTTTTCCGGAGCTTCCTGAACTTCTTCGGAGCGCAGCTCCACCACTTCACTCCCAACTCCATCGTATACCTTGCTGCTTTCATCTCCATGTGTGAGGGTTTCTTGGGTTGCCGCCCCCATTGGGGACTCTTCAAGCACATCTTTACCTGCCGTTCCCAATCGGTCAAGAAGGCCAAGTCGAGTGACGAAAGGACGCAGGTGATCCAGCTGTGCGGGGGCCTGGCGATCCAGACGAGGGGAAAGAGTTTTTTTCCATCTATCACTTTCCCGGAGTCGGTCCGCGGTTGGCAGGCGACCTGGTTCTACTGTCAAGACCAGGCGACCCCAGGACAGTCGACTGGTCTTCCCCCTTTCTCTCTCGACCGAGCTGAAAAACCTGCTTCTCTGAAAGTGACGCCGGAGGAAAAGTCCCAAGTCAAAGTGCTGGCTGGTCGAGTGTTTGAGCTTGTCCGTGAGGGCGTGACTGGTATGGACTTGCTGGAGGTCTTCCTCCGGAGGCGCATCCAACAGCTCCAGGCTCGTGACCACCCGATGTGGCTGTACTCGGGTCTCGACGATACCACTCGGGTCCACCCGGAGGAGGTCACTGACGAGATGCTGGAGGGGTGGCTGTCGAGCATCATGGGGAACAAAGACAACCCCCGAGGAGCTAGGAGGGTTGTTCCACTCGACAACTCATATGAAGTGGATCAGGTCTGACTTTATGCTCCCGACTGAGATCTTGTTTTCTTCATCGGTCTTCTTTGAGTAGGTCGATTGACCTTCGTCTTGTCTGTTGTTTTCCAGGCGACTACCGAGATGTACCCGACGCCCAACGGGGCACAGGAGCCAACTGAGGAAGGGGAGGCGAGCGGAGGTGAGAGTGGAGATGACCAAGGCGAGTGGGAGTCCGACGGTGAAGGAGAGGGAGACGACAACGTCGACTCCAGCGAAGAGGAGGAGGAGGAGGTTGAACCCCCCCGCCCGGAGGGGCGATCCAAGCTCGCACACGATCCAGCACGGGAACGTGGCAAGGCAACTACTCTCGTTGGGCAGTCGTCGAAACGCCCTCGGGCCTCTTCTCCTACGCCGACTGGGAAGGCTCCCAAGCACCCACGCGCGACGCCGTCCAAGCCGCCCAAGGCTCTGCCCAAGATGAAGATGGCTGTCCCTACCATTTCCGGGTAATAACAAAACTTGCTTTCCTTTGTCGACCATGGACAGACCCTTGGTCGATTCATTGAGCCAACTGACTGACTTTCAAGATTTGCAGCGCTGCTACTTCTGAGATCTCCGCCAAGGACGACGACCAAGAGATGGAGGATGCTGTTACCTCCAACCCTGGTACGATTACTGACATTCTGCTTTGAGTCGACTGAACATTTATTGCAACTCTGGTCGATTGAACGTTTTCCTTGTAGCTCCTCCTCATGTTATCGACCTCCCGGATGACGACGACAACGAACCGCTGAGAGTGAGGAGGAACAAGAGGGCGTCGGCTGACAAGACCCCCCAATCCGCTCTGGCGTCTGAGGTCGTAGCTCGGGATGGTGGCGACACCACTCGGGCTTCTGTGACTTTCGCCATTCCTCTGACAAGTGTGCGGCCCTCGACGTCGACTGCGGATCCGTCTTCGCTTTTTGCCGCATACCCCGTCCCTGAGGACCAAGCGGCTGCTGCAAAAGAGGCTATACGCCAGGCGGGGATCATGATGGAGCAAGTGAGGTGGCTCGTGAGGCCAGCCAAGCAGCTTACGACGCAAGTTCGGCTCTTTAGAGTAACGTCCAGGTCAGTCGACTCAACACTTGGTCTGTTCACGATATGTTGTTTGAAGAATCTCTTTTCCGAAGATCTTTGTATCTGTACACCCACTGGATGTGTTTTACAGTGGGGGCACGCTGAGTGCATCCACTGGGTGTAGTCCCCGAGACTACGGTGGACTGCTGGCAGTCGACTGTAGTCTTTATATTGTGTTGCTGTAGCTGTATTTCTTCACTCGGTCTGGTCAGGCCATGTCGAATGGGACTGTATGCGGTCGACTGCGGGCAGTCGACTTTTTTTTTACAGTGGGGGCACGCTGAGTGCACCCACTGGGTGTAGTCCCCGAGACTACTGTCGAATGTTCTTGATTCGGCTGTAGTCTTAGAAACGTCATCATTGTCTCTTAGTTGCTCGGAAGCAACTTGTCTTGGACGTCTGTCGACTGATTTTTCTTTTTACAGAAATCTTCGAATTCAGTGCCATAGACGTTTTTCAGCACTCACCTTTGGGCGATGTGCTAAACTCTTTAAAGAACCTATCATTCACGGGAGACTCGCAGCCAAACTATGTCCGGTTCGAACTAGGGGCTGACTGTCGTGGTTCTAACTCTGACAGTGATGTAGGGGGGTGTATGGAGAGGCTAGATCTCAGCTATTGGGAAGTTGTAAACACACAAGGATTATGAGTTCAGGCCCTTCTCGGAGGAAGTAACAGCCCTACGTCTCTGTGCCCGGAGGCGGTCGATTGGATTATGTGTGTATGAATAACAGGGGTGCGAACCCTTCATACTGAGGAGGGGGTGGCTTATATAGAGTTCGTCGGTCCTCTCCTGCCCTCAGTAATGCAGGGTTTAAGGTACATTTAAGGTTGGGCGTTACTGGTAACGCCCCTGATAAAGTGCCATAATGACCATAAAGACTACTTAATAGCCGATCATTTTCCTGCGGAGTGACTTTAAGCCTCCTGGCAGTCGAGTGGTTGGCTTCATGGTCGAGTGATAGCTTCTTGGTCGAGTGTCTTGAACCCGTCGAGTGGGATACCTTCAAGTCGATTGAAAGGTGACTTCTTCTAGGGATGTCCTTGGGTAGGGCTCTCTTGGACAGGTCCGTGCCCCTACCCTAGGTACATGGCTTCATCACTGACAACGGAGAATTTTGTTTCCCACCCACAACCCACTTCATAGCCACTGTCGAGGACTTAACCTACATGCCCACTCCTGGCTCCGCAGACATTGACGGTACAAACGACGATGCAGATAAGGAGCAAGGCCAAGACCCTCCAGTCATCAGGCGCAAGAGGACCACCCCTTCACATGACGTGTACATGATCTATACACTTAAAAAGCCTCGCGACAGAGACAAGGGAGATCCAGTTAAAACTCCCGAGTCACAGTCTAAGTTCCGACGTCCCAAACGCTGCCCCAAGTCACACCACAGCAACAATGGCACTGGAGAAAATAGTACTCCGGACAACGCCGAATGCAATGAAGACCCTGAGGGAGCAACATTCGAGCAGGAGGAACAGGAAAATGGGCAAGCCAACCCCGACGAAAAGTCCCTGCCCAGCGACGGTTCGGAGGGCGACAACTACCTTCCGCTCTCCAAAGATGAGGTAAGCCTCGGCGACGAAGACTTCATCGTACCCGAAGAGCCCCTCGAACAGGAGCGCTTCAAGCGCAGGCTTATAGCTATGGCAAGGAGCCTGAAAAAGAAGCAGCAACAGCTTCAAGCTGACTAAGACCTACTCAATGACAGATGGACTGAAGTCCTGGTCGCCGAAGAATACGGCCTCAGTGGCCCAGCCAAAAGCTACCCAAAGCACAAATCGCTCTACCAGTCTGATGACGGGGCGTTGGAGCCCATACTATCGTCACACAACGCGGCAGGTCGCCGACAACTCTGTCCGGATAAAGAGGCAACTCAAGCCAAACACCAGACCACCCCACCTCGCCGTAAAGGCAAGAACAACGTAGGCCATGATTACCCAGACAACCTGCAGAGGGACTAGGACAATAGAGTAGGAAGCGCAAGACCGATCTACGGATCACGAAAACATGCTTCGCCACGCGATGATGGCTACCTATTCGGACATGTCACACCTCGCCGCGAACAGGCTGAAAACCACAATGGGACTCCTTCGGAGTTACGCCGCAGTGTGGCCCAACATAGAGGTGCTGCACACCCGCTTTGCTTCACTGATGAAGTAATGGATCATGAATTCCCCGAAGGATTCAAGCCCGTCAATATTGAATCATACGACGGGACAACCGATCCCGCCGTATGGATAGAAGATTTCATCCTCCACATCCATATGGCCCGTGGAGACGACCTCCACGCCATTAAATACCTCCCACTAAAACTAAAAGGACCAGCTCGGTACTGGTTAAACAGCCTGCCTGAAAATTCCATATGCAGCTGGAAGGACTTGGAAGAGGCCTTCCTCGATAACTTCCGAGGAACACATGTCCGGCCACCGGACGCCGATGACCTAAGTCACATTGTCCAACAGCCCGGCGAATCAACCAGGGAGCTCTGGACCTGGTTCTTAGTAAAAAAGAACCAAATCGTCAACTGTCCGGACGCGGAAGCCCTCGCGGGATTCAGACACAGCGTTCGGGACGAATGGCTTGCACGCCACCTCGGCCAAGAAGGACCTAAATCCATGATAGCTCTCATTGCTCTGATGACTCGCTTTTGCGTGGGAGAAGACATCTGGCTCGCTCGTAGAAGCAATAGTGCCAGCAACCAGGGCACCTCCGAAATCCAAGACGCCAACGGCAAGCCACGAGGAAGCAAAAAAAAACAGTCACAATGACAATGAAAGATCAGGCGACATAGCGGTCAACGCCGGATTCAGCAAGCCAAAGCCCGGTTAGCGGAAGAAGCCATCCAAGGTGAATCGAGATGAACCATCCAACTCGGACAGGATATTGGACTGATCCTGCCAGATTCATGGCCACCCCGATAAACCAGCTAATCATGCCAACAGAAAACTGCTGGGTCATTAAACAAGCCGGCAAGCTCAACGCCGAACACTGGGGAAGGAAGCCGCCAAGCGACAGGGATGATAGAAAGGTTCACCAATGAAAAACCGGGGGTCTGAAGCAGTCTCCACCCGAGGATCAACTACCCCTAGAACGGAAATAGCAACCCGGCTTCCGCCGCCCACTCCGTACACCTACAAAGTTTGTACCGCGTATACATCATTACGCACTCAAGATACCATGGGCATCGGCGGAAGCACAATACGGACAAGCCTGCGAGCACTCCAGTAACTTATATATATAATTATTTATTTTCTTTTTATTTCTTCTTTCGAAACCCTTTAAAAAACAGGTGACGAACAGGATAAAAATCGGAAACCGGCTCTATTGGAGTCAGGATCCGTACACTCACCTAAGGGGCTATGTCCATCAAGGATTCCCCCCACCGAGGACTGGCGGCACAGACGTGCGACAGGAGCCTGTACTATGCCTGTTCCTCTGCCTCCACCCCCGAGCATGTCGAATTGCCGGGGGGATGGCTTTTATGTAGATATATCATAAGTAATCATCGGCATATCGCTCAGTTACCAGTAAACAATATCCAAACTAATCATCCTATGGTTTTCCCAACAAATATGGCTCCTACGGTTATTTCACAGAAATAGCTTGGCCTAACCTGCCAGGGGCTTGGTGTGGGAACAAATGAGTTGCCAGTAAAAGTCCGAACAACTCTATATCATACTTCGGCGTCACAAGTTTGGCCTTATATTCATCAGCTCCGAATCATTGTCTTGGGTCAATAGTTGGGTTGCTCGGCTCCTATGCTTGCTACCCTACGTTCCGCTCTATCGGCTAGGGTAGTAAAGGGAGAACTACTGCGACTGTGCCCTGGTCTAAACCGGACGAGCACCCCAGTAGAGAAAGCCGAAAACTGACTATCATGATGCGGCGTGAGATGGTCAACCACTTGATGACTTATTGGAATCTTTAGCGATTCTCCGTGTCACACAAGGGATCTTTTTCTGATCGAATGTGTAAGCCACCATACGCCGCATACATACCAGGGGCTATGTCGTAGCTCCACCATAAAACTCCTATGGCTGAGTGAAAGTGTTCACGCCTTATATTCCGATTGCCTGGTTCACCACATTATCACCTCCTTCATGGACCAAGACGTTGGATAAAGAGTGATTAAATGCTTTTCCGAACACCCCTGTACTTCCTACGAGGGGGCTGAAGCCGACGACTGGAAAACTTTCAGATTATATCAAAACGGACACACAGGAGGAATTCAAGCTTTTAAGCAAAACATAAATAGATTAACTATAATTTTTTTTACAATTTTCATACACCTCACTCGAACATTATGTCTTTTGAGCACTGACCCTCTACAAAGCGGGCAGCCTCTAGGACGTCTTCAAAATAATGCTCCGGTTCCGGACGGTCCTTGCCTTTGGGTGGACCCTTCATCGCAACATCGATGGCCTTCATTTTCCCCCAGAACATCTTGACTCGGGCAAAAACCATCCATGCACGTTGACCGCTTCACAGCGTCGATACACGGCACCATGTCAACAAGCCTTTGCACTAAACCAAAATAGCTATTCAGAATAGGTTCGGTTGGCCACAACCGGACTACGACGTCCTTCATGGCAGCGCCAGACATCCTATGAAGTTCGGGCCATTGGGACATCTGTTCATTGAGCAACAAAGGGCGCTTTGATGCGCCAAACTGCAACCAAAAAAGCTTCTCTGTTGCATATCCATCCCACGCTTGGTAATACTGCGCCGCATCGGCAGAACTCTTCGGCAAGTCCAAGAACTCGTCCGGAGAACTCCATACTTGGTTGAGCTGGGCATAGTTTGGGTCGCCGAACTTAGTTTTCAGCAGAAAGGGCTTTCCAGCCGCAATCTCCCTCGCTTGTCGAACCTCCTCACGGGCCGCCCTGCATTCCGACCACGCTCCTCTCGCCTGTTGTAAGTCCTTCTCCAGATCAACCGTTAAGGCTTCACTCTCCTTCTCCAGAAATTCACAATGGCTGGTAGCATTCTCCAGCTCGAGCGTCATCGTGGATATCTTCTCCTCATCTTGGCACCGTGCAGCTCGTTCGGCTTTTAATTCAGCCGATGCTTTTTCGGCAGGAGCATTGCTACACCGGGCCTGCTCCTTGGCCCGGGCCAGCTCCGCTCGAAGAACTTCAACGATGGCAGCACCATCTGCAGCCAAATTTCAGCATCATGCTTATACCACAAAAATGTATGAGGATTGCCCCGAATACATACCTTGCGACTCGTTAAGACGCATATTGATTAAAGCAAGATCATCCCCTGCCACATCAAGCTTCCGCTGCAAATCGGCAATTTCCATAGTCCGGGAAGCAGCCAAGGGAGAAGAAGCATGTGTTAAAAGTTGATCAGGTTAGTCCTCAAACGGTCCTTTTCGATCCTCTATTTTGCTTCCCAGCGGAAGCCAACCCGAGTATCAGGGGCTACTACCTATACACAGGCGCATCTTCGCAAATGAAACATAGCTGAAAACATTAGGTTACAAACCTCGAAGCCCTTCAGTAGGCTCATGAAGGCTTCACTTAATCCGCTCTTCGCGGACGAAATCTTCTCAATCACTATACCCATCAAGGTACGCTGTTCCCCCGAGATAGATGCTTTCCGCAACATGTCCCGCAATATATCCGGAGTCTCCGGGTTCCCCGAGGCTGCCCCAAAAGCATAATCATCCTTTGAAGGAATCGTCTCACCCGTCTTCAAAATCGTTGTCGGCTGTGAACCAGACAGGTCGGGGCCTCGGTTATATCAGCCCCGGAATCTCGGATGGTCGGAGATCCACCTTTGGGCACTGCCTCTTCTGTCCCCCGGTCTAAAGGGGCCCTCCGCGATGACACTTCAGAGTCATCCTCCTTATTGGGCGAGGAGGTCGGAGGAGGCGTCTCGCTCTCCATCATCTCTGGGAGGAGACTCCCCGAAGAAGAGGATCGCCCCGAAAAATTCTGTGCCGACCTGTAAAAATGCATAAATGCGTTACGTGTATCTTCGGTAACAATAACGGAGCGGGGCACTAACAAAGTACTCCGGATTCTCTTACGGTTCGGCCGAGGGCTTGTCCCCCTGTTGGAGCTGCTCAATGGCATCACTTTGCAAACCAAAGCCGGTCAACGGTGGCATCTTGCCCTTCTTGGGAGGACACCCCTCCCCATCTTCGGAGGCGGCCCTTTTCCTCCTATTCGGAGAAGAGATTCTGGGACCTTTTCCGCCTCTGTCTTCGGGCGAGGAAAGGTCGATTTCTCCGGATTCAGTGTCCGACATACCTACGGTCCAAGGTCATCTTGGATCTTTTCACCCTCCCTTGCTGGTGCCTGGTATGGCACCGAGGCCAGCATCCTTGTCAACACAGGAGTAGCTGAGTCCTCGGGAAGGGGAGCCGGACACCTAATCAATTCCACCTTCTTTATCCAGCCCTAAAAAAGGATGATACTGTTGGTATCTTGCCACTTGGTATCTGATTATGAAGTATTCGGTAAACGAGTACTTACTGGGGTGTCCGGATGGTTACTGTCAAGGCCGACATCTTCGTGGTGTCCGACCATTGCCTTCGTTTCCCGAAGACTAATCTCCACATTCCTTCGTGCGTTGTGCTGAAGAAGTTCTGAAGAGTCTGCGGCCCTTCTGGATTGAACTCCATAGGTGGAGAGGCCGTCGCTGGCACGGCAGGGTCCGACAAACTAGCATTATATGAACGACGCAGGCTATGTCGATGTCCCTCTCAATGAAGCTTCGGGTGCGACTTTGCAGAGTTCGCACATCATCCATTGATCCCCAATCTAGCCCCTTATTAATCCATGATGCAAGTTGAGTTGGAGGGCTGGGTCGAAATGCGGGCGCGGTCGCCCACTTGGAGCTGCGGGGCTCGGTGATATAGAACCACCCCTGCTGCCAGATATCGGTAGATTTGGCGAAGGATCCTTTCAGCCAAACGGCGCTAGCAAGCTTTCTCACTGTAGCGCGGCCGCACTCGGCCTGCTCCCCCTCTACCACTCGCGGCTTTACATCAAAGGTCTTGAGCCACAAGCCGAAGTACGGAGGAGTTCGGAGGAGGGCTTCGCACGTAATGATAAATGTCGAGATAATAAGAATAGAGTCTGAGGCCAAATCGTTGAAGTCTAGCCCGTAATAGAACATGAGCCCTCGGACGAAGGGGTTAAGAGCAAACCCCAACCCGCGTAGGAAGTGGGACACGAACATGACCCTCTCGCCGGATCTGGGGGTGGGAATAACCTGCCCCTCAGCAGGAAGCCGATGATGGATTTCAGCAGTCAGGTACCTCGTCGCCTGAAGCTTTGTAATATCTTCCTTCGTAACAGAAGAAGCTACCCACCGGCCTTGATGACTAGATCCGGACATGATTGGGGCTGGTGGCGACCGAAACCCAGGTGTTGGAACTCGGGGTAGCAGGGGTTGAGGAAGAGGCAAGCATGGAAGAAAAAGACGGGTTTGTACCCCTATATAAAGGCTGCAAATATCAAACGTCTCCTCTCGGGCCTCAAAAACTTGCTTGTTTCCAAGGAGTTGTACCCAAGCGATGGTTGGGTTACCCACGTTCGGGTCGACAGGAATCCCTTAAAAAGGGAGGCACGATCTCCGTTTGGATAAGATGCGCCAATAAGGCCAGCTCCTAGGACGTGGGGCGACGGGCTGGCTAAAACGGTTCGCAAGCAAAGGCCGGGCAGGCGTGGTGTCATATTACCAAAAAGTGGTCGGTGGGTTGAACCCATGAAATATTATATCCTCTATGGTTGTGCATACGAGTCCGGATACAATCATTACATCTGAAGATCAACTAGGAGTTCGGAAGGGGGAACCCGCCTTGCAATGCCGAAGACAATCTGCGCGCCGGACTCCTCGTCATTGAAGCCAGGTTCAGGGCTACTGAGGGAGTCCTGGACTAAGGGGTCCTCGGGCGTCCGGCCTATTATCCATGGGCCCGACTGATGGGCTGTGAAGACATGAAGACCGAAGACTATACCTGTGTCCAGATTGGACTCTCCTTGGCGTGGAAGGCAAGCTTGGTGATCGACTATGAAGATTCCTTCTCATGTAACCGACTCTATGTAAACCCTAGACCCCCCGGTGTCTATATAAACCGGAGGGGTTAGTATGGAAAGGATATATTCATTACCATAGTCATATAGGCTAGGCTTCTAGGGTTTAACCATTACGATCTCATGGTAGATCAACTCTTGTAACACTCATATTCATCAATATCAATCACGAAGGACGTAGGGTATTACCTCCATAGAGAGGGCCCGAACCTGGGTAAACATTGTGTCCCCAGTCTCCTGTTACCATCGATCCTAGACGCACAGTTCGGGACCCACTACCCGAGATCCACCGGTTTTGACACCTACACCCCGAGCCTCATGAGAGAGTGGTGTTCCTCACGCATTTTGTCCGCGGGTTGGGATTCCCTCTCCACCCGTTTGTCCGCGGGACTGATGTTTTATTATGGGCTAGATGTCCATGATCTAGCCCCCAACTTTACCCTCAACATCTCGGCATTTATAGTCGTGTGTGAGGCCTTTCTCTGCATCCCACCTCATTTCGGCCTATGGCTGAAGACCTTCAATGTGAAGCCGAAGGTGGTGAGCGGTCAACAGGCAGAGTGCAGAGTAGCTATGTTGGGTAGGATGCCCAACGTCACCTGGCTCGAAGGTTCTTTCGTGGAAACGGTGAAGGGGCGGTAGTCGGGG
Organism: Triticum urartu; assembly: GCF_056163025.1. Taxonomy (NCBI): domain Eukaryota; kingdom Viridiplantae; phylum Streptophyta; class Magnoliopsida; order Poales; family Poaceae; genus Triticum; species Triticum urartu. Next base: position 230,088,759 of record NC_141877.1, read on the forward strand.
TGGTTCTACATCACCGAGCCGCGCGACACCAATTGGACGGCGGCCCCCGAATTCCGATCCGGAGCTCCGATGCGGCTCACCTCCTGGCAAGAGAAGGGACTAACCTGGGGTTCTCTGGGCGAGCTGACAGGGCTCCAAACATGTGTCCAGAACATGATATCCAACATGATCAAGCTTGTCAATGTGATCCAGGTTATGCTCATCTGCCGGATCCTCCCGTGCCAACGCCGGACTTGCTATTTGTGGGAATTCGATCCGGCCAAGCACCAGACGCTGCTAGAGCTCTTTGGCACAATGCATGAAGATATCTGGAAAGTTCTTTTCAAGGCCGGCGAGACGCCACCGCCTACAACCGAGGATCATGGGCTTAGCTCAAAGTGCCAAGCTAATTCGGTAAGTTCTTTCACGCTCTCAAGGAAAAATATTTACTAGTGCATTGTGAGAAAGAAGTCTAAGCTCTCCTGTCAATTTTTTCCTTAAGCCTGGACCGACATAGCGAGGCGGATTAACTGTCCAGCCCAGCTACTCAAAGACGAAGAGACCCCACTCCTGACAAAGATGTTGTTCCCGGCGCCTTATGAAGTGCTAGATAAGAAGACCACGAAGGCGACCAAGGGGACCAGGAGTGGCCTTCGACGAAAGGATACTTCGGACCTGTCGTCCAAAGACGAGACTGACCCTTTGGTCGCTGAAGATGACGACGAGGAGGAGGAATAAGACAATTCCCCCCCTGAGGGGGGAGGAAGAAAAGGGTGGCCTCCACGAACCTTGAGGTGAAGGCACCCAAGAGGGGGAAGGGCTCTCTTGCGGATAACTCCGCGTGGGATGTCGATAGCAGTCCGAAACGAATGCCCCGGACCAAGCCTCAGGCCACTTCGTGAGTACCAAAGACCTTATCCTCATCCAAATGTATGGCCCTTCCCCTTTTCCATATTAATATGTTTAATTTATGCTATTGCAGTCCGGCCCGCGACAGTTCTCCGCAATCCTTGATAGAGGGATCGCTAGACTCGAAGGAGATGGCTAGCATGTCCCCGCCACCTGCTCACTCTACCTCGCCCAAAGGTGATGATGAGGTGGTGTCCCAAAGGTCCTTTTCCGACCAAGGGGAGGCTACGAAGATCGTCAGGGCGGCATCCAAGGATGACTCCACGGTCACCAGACACATGGGGGAAGAAACCCCCATGGGGACTGATGGTGGGGGCCGAGTTCCATTCGGCCCTCAGCCGGATATCATTCCAGAGACCTATACGGCTCCAGAGTCCGGCAAACGGCCTTCCCCGAAAGGAGGGGGTGTGCGTGTTCCGCTGGTGGCCTCCATCCAACCAGAGGCGCCGGATGATCTACTGGAAACACTGCGAGGTGCTTCCATTGTAGATGAACACCGTGTCCTCATGGGTACGGTGATAAAAAAGGTTCAGTCTATGAAAAGCGGGCTGACCGAAGCCTGCACTAGCCTTTTAACAGGCTTTGAGGTAATTATAATTATAGAAAGAATATCACAGCGTAGACAGTAGCCCCTGATGCTTTGTTCGGTGTTCGGAAAGAAAAGCCAAACAGAGGATCAAAACAATTTTCGCAGGAGTCTAACAGGCGTCGCTGCTGGCTGTTGCCGCTCATACTGCGGAGGTTTCCGAACTGAAGCAGAGCCTCGAGCGGGCCGAGGAGGAGCTCATTCTTGTGAAGAAGCAGCTGGAAGACAACCAAGGTATGCAGTAACATGTGCGTGTATGTTAGGAAGGATGAATATTTCGTGCTGACTAAAGTGTCATGGACTATGCTAGGGGCCACGACCGAGGTGGCGGCCCTCAATAAGGCATTAGCCGAGGCCGAGGACAAAGCGGCCAAGGAACAGACTGTACGTGAAAAGCACGAGGCCCGGGTCAATGAGGTTCAACAAGAGCTTCATGATACCGTCATGAAGTACGAGTCCCTGGAGTGTGATTCTAAGACGCAAGTGTCCGAACTTGCGAAGGCCCGCCAGAGTGCACAAGAGGCTCGAGCCGAGGCCCAGAGCGCCCTTCAAGAACTCCAGGCGGTTAAGAAGATTGCGGTGGGTAAGGCTTTCATTATGCAAAACAAGTCTGTGAAGGAAACACTCCTTTTACTTACCCGAATTTGGTGCTCTACAGGGGCGTTTACAGATTTGCCACGCAGCGTATCTGATGTTGCTGAATTCTATCGAGCCGAGGAAGGGAGTTCAACGGAGAAGCTGTTCTGGTCTCAATATCTTGGACTAGAACATCCGGTATCCTTCAGCGAACAACTGAAACAGTTGGTCGAGCTACACAAGGAGGTCGAGCTGGCCATGAGGGACCTAATAGTCTGGCTATGGCCTGCCACGCCGATACCCAATAGCTTGTCGGGGTTTGGGGGTCCTCGCAAACCATTAAGGTTCGAACACTGGGGTGCGCGCGAAGTCTTTCCCTCCAAGCGATCTACGCTCTAGCTTGCTAGGATCTCGCGGACGAACTCGATGAACTCACAACACAGAAGGACACAAGGTTTATACTGGTTCAGGCCACCATTGTGGTGTAATACCCTATGGTAGTGTGGTGGTGGTGGATTTCCTCTTGGGCTGAAGATGAACAATACAAGGGGAGAACGGCCTCCTGAGGTTGAGGCGTTCTTGTGCTCAGTCAGCTTGTGGGTGTGGTGGTCTCTCTTTTTTGGCCGGGGATCCCCTTTTCCACTGTGGTGGCTAGACTGATTTATGGAGGCCCTGGTCCTCTTCCCAAATATCGAGAGGGAAGGGAGCCAACAATGGCAGGCTAATTTTAAGGGGGACAGCTAGTACAAGCTATCCTGACAAAAGTAGTCTTCGCCTACGCAAAGTTTTGGCGGTGACGCCGTTTCGGGCTCCACGATGACCTTTGTCTTGCAATCGTCGGTCTTGGTCTTGTTGCACCAAAATGGCAACCTTTGCCTGATGCCTCGGTACTCCGCGGCTGCGCTTTCCCCCTTTGCACCAAAGAGGAAACAAGGACGCTGTGCGCACTGGCGCCCGCCTGGTCTCGATCGTCACGGCTCACGTCACGAAAGCCTCGTGAGGTTCGCCCCGCCTTGATATCTCTGCTTCTCGTGAGCCTTCCAAGCTAGCCCACTCCGGAGGAGGTCCTGCGTCGTCCGCTTCGCGAGGCTTGGCCCCTCGCGAGGGTCTTGAGTACTTTGCTGATGAAGATGGGTCGTACGGCCTGCTGGCTCAGCCACGCCGCGGGCCGCAGGCAGGCAAGTCTGGGGACCCCCATTCCCAGGACGCCGACAGTAGCCCTCGGGCCCAAGGTGCACGCGGGCTTGGCTTCGTGGCGATGCCAAGGGTCAAGCTTGAAGCACCGCGGGACCCCAAAGCCTGCGGCCTCGGTTGATGCGTGGCGGTTGATTGGACGTGGGCATCTCCGCTTCCCCATGCTGCCTTTGAATCCGCCTAGCTATGCGGCCCTGCTTCTTACACAGTTATTCCTCCCCCTCTACGCCTAGCTTTCCAATCTTCCAATCTCCCTGCTTCCTCGACGCCCTGCTCCGCCTTCCCAGTCCAAGCAGTGTTCCGCCCGCTTTACTGCCTTGGCGCCGAAACAAGCCGACAAGGGGAAGAAACCTCTGTCCTCGCCAATGGCACCTCCATCCTTCGAGCCGGCGCCCCATGCCTGCCTGGGGTTTCAACGAGTGGGGAGAGATGTCGGCCTGGCCTGCGTCTCGCTCCAGCATGGCTCGGGCAGTCACCGAGATCCCGATCTTTTATTGAAGCCCTCTGGGCTGGCCTACTTCCTCCCTTCTCCGCCTTCTTCAACGCGGTGCTTGAGCACTATCAGATTCATATGCTTCATCTCGACCCTCAATATGTGGCCCTTCTTGCCGTCTTCACCTTCGTGTGTGAGGCCATGGTGGGCATCACCCCCTCTGTGGCGCTCCTCTGCCACTTCTTCTCGCTACATCTCATCGGTGCCCGGCATAGCTCAGGGTGCGTCGGCTTTCAGGCAGTGGCAGCGACGACAGGCATGGGGATCGACTTCGAGCTTCCTTCATCCGTGAGCGAATTCCGCACGCGATGGGTGTTTGTTGATGCCGGCGTGCTCAACCCTCTGCTCCAAGCTCCGATGGGGCCTGCCATTACAAACTCCGGCTGGGGTCACCAGAGGCTCATGAGTCTCTGTCTTGCCCCCGTCTGGGCCATGCTGCGATGGTCGAAGGACCTTGGCGTGACTGCTCCCATGGTGGTGAGGGAGTTCGTCAGGCGTCGAGTTGCCCCGCTTCAGCGTCATTCTCGCCCGATGTGGGAGTTGCATGCTCAGCAGTTGGGACAACATGAGGTTTCAGGAGGAGGGGCTTCCTCTTGCTGCGCGGCAAACTGTGCTCACGGTGCTATCCAGTGTCCCTTTGCCGGACGAGATGCCTAGGAAGAGCGGCACGTTGTACCGCAGTGAGAACAAGGTTACCTTCGTTGCGACCATGCCTTCCTTTGATGAGTGGGGGCTGCGCCCAATTGGCTTGGAGGGACCCCGCGAGAATCCCGTCATCATGGTCCCATTCTTCGCCGCCGGTGACGAGCTCGCCCCAGCTGATGGTGCGGGGGAGCGAGCTACAATGGGGGCCGGCTGCTCAAGCGTTGGGGAGCATGCGCCGAGCAGTGATCCAGGGGAATCATCCTCAAGAGCTTGCAACGCCTCTCCTAAGGCGCCAGTCGCTGATGAGGTGCGACATGTGGCTCCCGAAGCCGAGGCTTCAGGGGCCTCGGGTGGTCGCAGCGGGAGAGAGCCGGGTTGTTCGCCGCAGCCAGGCTTCCCTGAAGCCATCCTTCTTGGTTCTCCTTCGGCTCCGCCACGCGCCGGCCGTCACGTACAATGCTTAGGTCGCCTTTGCGTGGAATTTGAGGAGCTCCACAAGAGGAAGGGATCCCCCAGCGGCAGCAACATCTTCGGACCGTTGAAGCGACAGAAGTACATCGCCATCGATGAGTAAGTAGCTCTCCTTGGTGATCTTCTATGTGTCGCCTTCCCTTCCTGACGAGTGCCCCCTCAGGCCCCCTTCTGCTAGGGCCGCGAAACCTCCGGAGAAGTGGCTCCCTCTCGTTCCATCACACCCGCTAAGCTCCAGTGCTTCAGGCCCAGAGGCTACCCGCGGCACGGGGTCAGCCTCGGGAGCTGGTCTGTCATCAAGTCGCCCCAAGCTTGTGCCTTCGCCGCCCTTCCTACGCGGCCTTTCTTGGAGCGCGGCGGGGGTGCCAAGGGCTCCTCCCTTGGTCAGGGTTGGTGGATGGCTAGCCTCGATGCTGGAGCCTCCTTCAAGCAGAGGGCCCTGCTCGGCCCGGGGCCCTCGCAAGGGTTAGTCGGCGCCTGGGGCCGCGCTAGCCCCCATCCCCCAACCGGGAGATGGCGCGCCACTTGATGCTCCACCCGCAGCCCCCGAGGCGGAGGACAAGATGGGGCGAGCATTCGAGCTCGAGCGCGGGCACAGCGTGGTTCTCCATGAGCTCTTCCAGGAGGCGATGGGCGCGATGAATAGCCTTGGTGAAGAGCTTGCTGGCATCAATTCGTGTCTTGAGGCAGAAGGTCTTCGGTTGGTGGAGGAGCGCGCAAGCTGCATGTGGCCATCAACCTTGGTCGTTATCATCGCGACCTTGAGAACGCGAAGGCTGAGGCGTCCCTCAAGGTTGCCAATGAGGCCCGCTCGCGAGCTTTGGAAGAAGCCCACGAGGCCGATTGCCGCCACGAGGCCGCGGAGGAGCGCGTTTGGGAGCTCCAGGCCTGGAGCATGTCCCTTGAGTAGCATGCCGAGGCGCGTAGGGCCGCCCTCGCGTTGATAAGGGGGACGCCCGCGGAGGAAGAGGAGATCTGGCGGCGTGAAGAGGCCCTGGCCCTGGAGACCGTGGAGCGCAGCCTCGAGCTCGAGCGGCTAGAGACGAGGGAGCGTCAAGTCGCTCAAGCCGAAGATGACGTCGGGGCCCGTGAAGCCGGAGTCGAAGAAGAGATCAATCGCCGGGTAGCCGTGGTTCGCGCCGACCTGGAGGGCAGGTACGGCTTGAGGCTGGAGCTCACTAGTCAGGAAGGTGCGGGCAGGGCCGCCGCCCTCAGGCCCAGGTTGGATGAGGCCAAGAGGCGTGCTGAGGCCACAACCGCCGCCCTGGTTACGGCACAGGCGGACCTGGCCTCCGCCCGCGCCGAGCTGCTTTCCCTCCGGCGGCGAATTGACGATGCCGAGGCCATCGCTCGGCAAAACAGAGAAGAAGTGCCCCAACGCCGAACGCTGGAGCGCGTGCATGACCCTATGCTCTAAGACCTTCGGAACAAGGCCAACACTGCCCTGGGCTATATTTGTGACGAGAACACCCCGACACCTCACTCGAGTGACTATGCCAGCCACCTGACCTTCTTCACCGAGCTGGTGACACGCCTGGAGGCTCAATCCGCCAGAGCTCGGCAGCTTGTGGAGGAGAGGGGTCGTGGCCTGCTTCAACGCGCCTTCTCCCGTGTCTTCAGCCACCTCCAGAACACCGACCCCCAACTTCCACTTTGATGCCGCCATTGCTCCTGTGCCCATCGCTGTCCGGGGCGACTTGGCGCGTTGGGTAGAGGATTATGTCGACGCGTTGGTCAGGGCCTTCACCTCGGAGGACGATGGGGTGGTGGTCGTCGTAGATGAAGGCGGCGTGGTCAACGATGGCGATGGGGGCCTCACCGACGGCGGCGACGATTCCGACGAAGGTGATGATGATGCGAGCGACGCGTCCCTGGATGATGCAGCGAGCGATATCTTTGGCTGATCCCATATTCTCCTATTGTTTTATTCTGCACGCAAAATTTGGGCGTGGCCCTAGGAAAACTTGTGAGAGCATTTTGAGAGGGGGAGCCCCTCATGAAAATGAATCACAGTTTTTACTTTCCTATGCGATGTGGGTATGTGTCCTCGTGAGTTCGTGAAGCTGTGGGCGAGTTTCCAGACGCGGTTTACCTTAGCCAGTGCCTGTTTAGGGCTGGGTCATGAGGCGATGAGTTCTGGAGAATCTTGCGGGGCTTGTCGCCCCGTTTGAAGGTGGGTCACGGAAAGGGGGAGCACCAGGCGTAGTGCTAGCGCGTGCTCTGCGCGGTCCGGCTCGCGAGGAGCTTTGCGAGGGAGAGGCGACGGACGTGAGTCCCAAACCAAACAAGATCCAGAAGGCGAGAAACGGCTCAAACGAGAAAAGGCACCCCTCGTGCGCAATGATAAAAATTCAGCTTCAACTTAAATCTAGAACTAGAAAGCAATGCCACAGAAAGTGAGATCCAAAGCAAAAGGCCGCGTCTAGCACCTAGTCTAGTCTTCGGGTCTTCAAGTCTTCTCACCAGCGCGGAGCTAAGTGTTGTCCACTAGGCATGGGAGGGAGCCCCAGGGCCTGAGGCCGGCGCTCCTGAGACTCCGGGGCGTGTACAGCCCCAACTCATTATTACATGAGAGTGTCACGGGCGGCGAGCTTCATAGGCACCGGGCCTTCTTCACAGGTACTGGCCTTGCTTCATATCGCCAGACGAGGGCTCCGCCTTGCGCCACTCTTGACCTCCTTTGAGCCGGCCGGAGACCAGGATGGTACAAAGGAGGGAAAGAGGTCGCTAGCAGTTCCCTCGGCGACCACGGGTCCTCTGCCGGAGGAAGGGTCGTTGAAGCCACCCTAGTAGAGGGCCTACCTCCAGGTGTCCCCTGGTTTCGCGTGCCTTGGGGAGGGGCTCCCTCTCGGCAGCCCCCAGCGTGTCTCCCTTGTTGAGACGGGTGCCACCATGCCGGGGTCGTCGATCGGTGCTGCAACCTAATTCATCGGTAGCCCATGGTTAGCATAAGCCTGTTCCTGAGAGGTTAGTGGTACCCTGTAGTTGCCGTCGCCGACGCGATCGCTGTGGTTCTCCGCTGGCACTTGGAAGGCTTCGAGTCCTAGCGCCCCTTCTCTCTAGTCTTCTCCAATGAATTAGCCGATGTCATCCTCTGGTGCGTACCCCTGGTCCATCATGCGGGGCATGTAGGCTTCCGGGGCCGTCACCTCATACACCTCGTCGTGGTGCCCCACACTCCAAGTTGCTCCACTCGTGATGGCGTCCTGGGGATGATAATACGACATCCGGCCGGGCCATGGGGAGCGACGCTTGCAATCGTGCTTCTCGAGGGCGTCATGGGGGGGGGGGTTGGAACCCGCTACGCCGCCGGCTGCGCTGATGTTGGTGAAGCCCCCGGGCGTATTGACGGCGCGCAAATGTGGTGAGGCTCGCCGCGCGACGTTGCATTGGCCTGGGGGGGAAGTCGATAGCTGAAGGGTGGCGCTCCTGATGCCGCTGCGTCCAGGAGCTCTGCAACACGCTCAAGCAGCGTGTCCCAGCCGCTCTCCATCAGCCTGCATCGCAGCAGCCCCCTTGCCACTGTGAGTGCCGCCCGCATGTTCGCTTGCTCCCGCCGTGAGTGCGGCACCGTCGCAGCGGCGTGACTTGCTGCTCGCTCTTGCTGCGGGGTGAGGGTGGACGATGCCTGGCCACGCTGTCCGCGCCTGGCAGAGCTCGGTGACGCCCGCGCCTCCTGGGGTGCGGGGTCGAGATCTTCATGGGCAGGCGGCGCCGTCCGGGCTGGCTAGTCTGGCCAGCGGTCGGGTCCGGCTCTTGGGTCGCCAGACATCATAGCCGGTGAACGTCGGAGAGCCGATTGGCGGAGAAAAGGCTCTGGCGCACCCCTACCTAGCACGCCAAATGTCGGGGTTTGGGGTCCCGGCAAACCCTTAAGGTTCGAACACCGGGGTATGCGCAAAGTCTTTCCCTCCAACTGATCTACGCTCTAGCTTACTAGGATCTCGCGGACGAACTCGATGAACTCACAACACAGAAGGACACAAGGTTTATACTGGTTCGGGCCACCGTTGTGGTGTAATACCATACTCCTGTGTGGTGGTGGTGGATTGCCTCTTGGGCTGATGATGAACAATATAAGGGGAGAACGGCCTCCTGAGGTTGAGGCGTTCTTGTGCTCGGTGAGCTTGTGTGTGTGGTGGTCTCTCTTTTTTGGCCGGGGATCCCCTTTTCCACTATGGTGGCTAGTCCTATTTATAGAGGCCCTGGTCCTCTTCCCAAATATCGATCGGGAAGGGAGCCAACAATGGCGGGCTAATTTAAAGGGAGACAACTAGTACAAGCTATCCTGACAAAAGTAGTCTTCGCCTGCACAAAGTTCCGGTGGTGACGCCGTTCCGGGATCCACGATGACCTCCGTCTTGCAGTCCTCAGTCTTGGTCTTGTTGCACCGAAATGGCAACCTTTTCCTGATGCCTCGGTACTCTGCGGCTGCGCTTGCCCCCTTTGCACCAAAGAGGAAACAAGGACGCTGTGCGTGCTGGCGCCCGCCTGGTGTCGATCGTCATGGCTCACGTCATGAAAGCCTCGTGAGGTTCGCCCTGCCTTGATATCTCCACTCCTCGTGAGCCTGCCCAGCTAGGCCACTCCGGAGGAGGTCCTGCATCATCCGCCTCGCGAGGCTTGGCCCCTCGCGAGGGTCTTGAGTGCTTTGCTGATGAAGATGGGCCGTACGGCCTGCTGGCTCAGCCACGCTGCGGGCCGCAGGCAGGCAAGTCTAGGGACCCCCGTTCCCAGAATGCCGACACAGCTACTTTGGGTTGGTGAAGCGGCTTGTTAGTGCCTGCCCGCGGCTTGAGGTCGTAAAGCGATCGGTCTGTATTGAAGGTGCCCGGATGGCCTTTGCTCTTTGCAAGATGTGGTGGGCGAAGATGGAGGCCGTCGAGCTGACCAAGGGGCCGCCGAAGGGCAAGGAGCACCGTACACCCGAGCGCTATTTTGCGGATGTCCTAGAGGTGTCCCGTATTGTAGCCACGTAGCCCCGTATTGAATACACTTGTATTTTGTCTTGTATGATGACAACAAATCCGCTTTGTGATATAATTTATGTTTTGATTGTGTCCTCTTGTGCAGCCGTGTTATATGAAATTTGAGGGTTGGCTAGTCGTCGGCTTCTGCCCTCACATAGGTAGTACGGAGGTGATCGGGATGGTATCTAAACAATCTTGATCCAATTATATGGTCCTTGAAGGAGTTGTTTAGCAGAACGAACCAGGCAACCAGACTATACGACTTGAACGCCCTCACTTAGCCATAGGATTTTTATAATGGAACATAGGCGGAGCCCCTGGTATATGAACCAGAGTGCTATCAGCGTCTGATCGGGAAGTATGATCCTTCGTGAAATGCGGAAAAACCTCCAACGATCTGAGACCTCCGAACAGCTGACCGGCTCTCGCCGCATCATGATCGTCAGTTTTCGGCTTTCTCTACTTAGGTGCTCATCCGGTTTAGACCAGGGCACAATTGTAGTAGTTCTCCCTTTACTATCCTAGCCGATGTAGCGGAACGTAGGGTAGCAAGCATAGGAGACGGGAAACCCAACTATTGACCAAAAACATGATTCGGAGCCAATGCATATAGTGCTAAATTCGGGGTGCCAAACTATACTTATAAGAAGTGTTCGGACTTTTGTTGCCGTAATGTGGGGTGCTATAAAGCCCCTGGCAAACATCAAAATGTACCAAAGTGTACGGGTGCTACCTAATGGGGTTATCCACAGGGAAACTGAAAAAATAAAGAAAAGAGAGAAAGAAAACAGAAAAGATGTAAAGGTAAACAACTGGGGTCCTACAGCTTCAGCTACAAACTGTTTTCATTGTAATGTAATTAGTACGTTAAGGCGCATTGATACAAGCAGTGCAATAAGCAACATGCTATTTAACATGCCGAAACCAGGGAAGAGCTGCATGTGGGTCCTGGAAGACAGGTAGATTTATTGTTAATGGAATCACCTAAAAAGTCCCCGTATGTCTGCGCTCCTCGCCATCTTGGTGTGTCTATCCTTCAAGAGGACCGATAACCAGACCACCTGATGGGGTCTGTGGGATTAAAACATGAAATAAAACAAGAAAAAGTGAAAGCATGTGTGTATCCGATGTCAGTTAGGCCGTGCCGTGGATCACAAGCTAGCTATGCCTCCGTCGATGCCCATGGAATTTTCAGTGCGTAGTTATGGATGTGTGGCACGCAGGCCACCGCTTGATCGGGACTAAGACGGAGGCCATATTGCTAGTCGAGCTCCTGACGAGCCGAGCTCTCCTGCTGTAGAGTAGTCCAGACCCTCTTAAGGGTGTCCGAGGGCTCGACAACCGAATGAAGGTTCTGCTTGAGAAGGCCGCTTGGTACTTCTGCTGCTAGGGCAGCTGTGTGCTCTTTTGTACGGAGAGAGCATTCCATATTGCCATTGACTCTTATGATGCCGCGTGGCCGGGCATCTTGAGCTTGAGATAAGCATAGTGTCGCACTGCGTTGAATCGAGCAAACGCAGTTCGTCCGAGCAGTGCATGATAGCCGCTATGGAATGGGACGATATCAAAGACTAACTCCTCACTTCGGAAGTTGTCCGGAGATCCGAAGACAACCTCTAATGTGATTGAGCCCGTCCAACGAGCCTCTACGCCTGGAATGACTCCTTTAAAGGTGGTCTTTGTAGGCTTGATCCTTGATGGGTTAATGCCCATTTTTCGCATTGTATCCTGATAGAGAAGATTGAGGCTGCTACCGCCGTCCATGAGCACACGAGTTAGGTGGAACCCATCAATTATTCGGTCTAAGACCAGTGCGGCTGAGCCTCCGTGACGAATGCTGGTCGGGTGATCCTGACGATCAAAGGTGATCGGGCATGACGACCATGGGTTGAATTTTGGGGCGACTAGCTCTATCGCGTAGACGTCCCTGAGTACGCTTGCGCTCCCTCTTAGGGATGTGGGTAGCATATATCATGTTCACTATTTTGAACTAAGGGGGAAACTTCTTCTGTCCCCCTGTGTTTGGTTTTCGTGGCTCTTCATCATCATCCTCGCTTTGCGATCCCTTTTCCCTATTCTCGGCGTTTAATTTTCCGGCCTGTTTGAACACACAGCACTCTCTATTTGTATGATTAGGAGGCTTGTCGGGGGTGCCGTGAATCTGGCATGGATGATCAAGTATGCGGTCCAAGCTGGATGGGCCTGAATTGTTCTTTTGGAATGGCTTCTTCCGCTGACCGGACTTAGAGTCGCTGAATCCGGCGTTGACCGCCGTATCATCGGTGTTGTCACTGTTGTTTCGGCGGTTGTATCTATTGCATCGAGACTTGTCTTTGTTGCTTTTAACTTCAGGGGTGTCGGCGTCGCTTGTATTGTTTTTGCTACGGGCCAACCATTCGTCGCGGATGCTATGCTTAAAACCTGCTAGAGCTTCAGCATCCGGACAGTCGACTATTTGGTTCTTTTTAGTTAAGAACCTTGTCCAGAATTTCCTGGCAGACTCTCCGGGCTGTTGACCTATATGGCTTAAGTCATCAGCGTCCAGAGGTCGAACACACATGTATCTTGGAAGTTATCAAGGAAAGCCTCTTCCAAGTCCTCCCAGCTGCCAATGGAATTTTCAGGCAGACTGTTTAGCCAATGCCGAGCTGGCCCTTTGAGTTTTAGAGGGAGGTATTTTATGGCGTGGAGGTCATCTCCGTGGGCCATATGGATGTGGAGAATGAAGTCCTCGATTCACACCGCAGGGTCCGTGGTTCCATCGTATGATTTTATGTTCACGGGCTTGAATCCTTCGGGGAATTTGTGATCCAGGACCTCATCAGTGAAGCAATGAGGGTGTGCGGGGCCTCTATATCGAGCCGTATCGTGATGCAGCTCTGATAGAGTCTGTCTGCGGTGTTCGGCCCCCGCATGACTGGGTTTGTCATGTCTGAATAGGTGGCCGTGGTCGCCTGTCGAGGCGCGTCCTCGCAATTCGTAGATTGATCTTGTATGTCCTGCTTTATTGTTCAGGTTCTGCCGGAGGTCATATGTATGGCCGTGGGCTAATTTACCTCTGCCTAATTGATGAGGCGGGGCGGGCTGGTGTTCGGCATGAGTTATCATTCTCTCCCGACCACGTGGTGGTCGGTCGGCCATATTGTGCGATGGTGGTATGTACTCCAGCGCCTCCTCGTCGAAGTGAGGTAGCAATTTGTGTTTTGGGTAGCTTTTGGTTGGGCGCTTGAGGCCATACTCTTAGGCTGCTAGGACATCATTCCATTTATCATTGAGCAGATCTTGGTCAGCTTGAAGCTGCTGCTGCTTATTTTTCAAGCTCCTTGCCGTGGCTATTAGCTGGCGCTTGAAGCGCTCCTGCTCAAGAGGTTCCTCGGGCATGATGAAATCTTCGGTGCCGAGGCTCACCTCATCTTCAGAGAGTGAGAGGTAATTATCGTCCTCCAAATCTTCATGCGTGGCCTGTTTAACAGGGCTAACCTGCTCATCTTCCCGTTCATCTTGTTTGTTTGCTTTATCGACGGGGTCTTCGTTGTCTTCGGCACCTTCCGGAGTGTCATCTTCTCCTGTGCTAGTGTTGTTGTCTTTACTACGGCGTGATTTAGAGCGGCACCACTGATGCCGGCGCTTGGACTGTAGTTCAGAAGGTTTATCCTCAACTGGGTCTTCCTTATCGTCGCCGCTGTTCTCCTTTGGTGCATCCACCATGTATACGTCATACGAGGAAGTGGCCGTCCAGCGTCCGGTGAACGGCGGGTTCTGGGCCTCTTCTTCTCCAGCATCGTCGTCCATACCGTCGATGTCCTCGGAGTCGTAATCAAGTTCATCGGTCGAATCCTCGATCATGGCTATAAAGTGGATGGTGGGTGGGAAGTAAAATTCTCCATCGTCAGCCCCTAGTTTGAGCCGGATATAGTTCGGCTGAGAGTCCTCCGCCAAGGATAGGTTTTTTAACGAGTTTAGCACATCGCCCAAAGGCGAGTGCTGGAAGATGTCTGCGGCGCTGAATTTGAAGATCGATAAACGATCAAGCTCGGCATCCACGGGCTCGCGTGGTTCGGAACCTATGGCCAGAGACGAGTCTGGCGTTCCGGTGGCATAGGCATCGTGTGAGACCAGGTCCATGTGCGGCTCCAACGCCATGGAATCTACGGCCTCCGAGGTGGGGTTCATCCTCCCGTTTTTGGATGGCGCGGCCTGCTCCGGCTCTAGGGTCAGAGCGGTTGCAGGAGCGATCTCCTGGATGTCACCCGTTGACAGGTTTAGGTCATGATCATCGGGGTGACCGGGAGCAGCCACTGCGGTATCGAATCCAGCGAAGATCAAGTCTCCGCGGATGTCTGCCACGTAATTCAGGCTCCCGAAACTGACTTGATGGCCAAGGGCGTAGCTTTCGATCTGCTCCAAATGGCCAAACGAGTTGGCCCGCAGTGTGAAGCCGCCAAATACGAAGATCTGCCCGGGGAGCAACGTTTCTCCGCAGACAGCGTCATCATTGATGATTGAAGGGGCCATCAAACCTTTCAGCGACAGCACAAAGGAACTCTCAATGAAAGCACCAATGTCGGTGTCAAAACCGGAGGATCTCGGGTAGGGGGTCCCGAACTGTGCGTCTAAGGTTGATGGTAACAGGAGAGAGGGGACACGAAGTTTTACCCAGGTTCGGGCCCTCTTGATGGAGGTAATACCCTACGTCCTGCTTGATTGATATTGATGAATATGATTATTACAAGAGTTGATCTACCACGAGATCGTAATGGCTAAACCCTAGAAGTCTAGCCTGTATGACTAAGGTGTTGAGTATATCCCTTCCGGACTACACCCTATGGTTTATATAGACACCAGGGGGATCTAGGGGTCGGTTACAAAGAAGGGAATCTACATATTCCGTCGCCAAGCCTGCCTTCCACGCCAAGGAGAGTCCCATCCGGACACGGGTGCAGTCTTCGGTCTTCATATCTTCACAGCCCATCAGTCTGGCCCATAGATAACAGGCTGGACGCCCAAGGACCCCTTAGTCCAGGACTCCCTCAATCATCTTATAATGCTACCGCCGTACTGAGCAAAATAAGATGCATAAAGGATAAACATCACATGCAATCAAAATATGTGACATGATTTGGTCATCATCATCTTGTGCCTTTGATCTCCATCTCCAAAGCACCGTCATGATCTCCATCGTCACCGGCTTGACACCTTGATCTCCATCGTAGCATCATTGTTATGTAGCCAACTATTGCTTCCACGACTTTTGCTACCCCTTAGTGTTAAAGTAAAGCAATTACATGGAGATTGCATTTCATACAATAAAGCGACAACCATAAGGCTCCTGCCAGTTGCCGATAACTTTTACAAAACATGATCATCTCATACAACAATTTATATCTTATCACGTCTTGACCATATCACATCACAACATGCCCTACAAAAACAAGTTAGACGTCCTCTAGTTTGTTGTTGCAAGTTTTACATGACTGCTATGGGCTTCTAGCAAGAACCGTTCTTACCTACGCATCAAAACCACAATGATTTTTCGTCAAGTGTGTTGTTTTAACCTTTAACAAGGACCGGCCGTAATCAGAACTCGATTCAACTAAAGTTGGAGAAATAGACACCCACCAGCCACCTGTGTGCGAAGCACGTCGGTACAACCAGTCTCACGAACGCGGTCATGTAATGTTGGTCTGGCCGCGTCATCCAACAATACCGCCGAATCAGAGTACGAGATTGGTGGTAAGCAGTATGACTATTATCGCACACAACTCTTTGTGTTCTACTCGTGCATACTACCTCCTTTCCGGCTTATAGGCCTCAATTCAAAAATCTTACCAACCAAGGTAGATGGTGAGTGGTGAAATTTTTTTGTAGTTTGCAAAACCACTCAATTAATGGGCTTTTTTCCCTCAAAAATTGTGTTCACCAATGCATTAATTGCAATGCATGCATGCACAAAGTACATGCATCGGTCAATTTTCTCTTAATAGTTGCATGCAATGATTTATTGCACCTTGAAATCTGAACATGTGATGGGGAACAACCAAATTGAGACTTATAAAATGGGAAAACTAAAATGTTGAGATAATCCCTATAAACCGGAAAGGAGGGAGTATAACATCTACTCATAGACCTGGCTCTAATACCACTGTTGAGGAACACAATATTTCCAAAAAATTCCTATGATCACGCAAGATCTATCTAGGAGATGCATAGGAACGAGAGGTTAGTGTGTGTCCACGTAACCTCGTAGACCGAAAGCGGAAGCGTTTAGTAACGCGGTTGATGTAGTCGCATTACTTCATGATACAACCGATCCAAGTACCGAATGTACGGCACCTCCGGGTTCTGCACACGTTCAGCACGATGACGTCCCTCGAGCTATTGATCTAGTTGAGGATGAGGGAGAGTTCCTTCAGGGCGACAGTGATGATGAAGTTACCGGCGTAGGGCTTCGCCTAAGCAGTACAACGATATGACCGAGGTGGGAAACTATGGAGGGGTGCACCACACACAGCTAAGAGATGCCTGTTGTGCCTTTGTGGTGCCCCCCGCCTCCGTATATAAAGGAGGGAGGAGGAGGTGGTCGGCCTAGGGGGCGCGCCATAAGGGGGGAGTCCTACTTGGACTCCTAGTCCAAGTAGGATTCGCCCCCCCTGCTTCCTTCCACCGGAGAGGGAATAGGGGAAGGGGAAGGGAAAGAGAGGGAGAAGAAAAGAGGGGGGCCGACCCATTCCCCTAGTCCAATTCGGTTTATGCAAGGGGGGGGGCCTCTCACGTGGCCTTTCTCCTCTCCTCCAATAAGGCCCAATACTTCTCCCGGGGGTTCCGGTAACCTCCTGTTACTCTGGAAAAATGCCCGAACCACTCGCCATTCCGATGTCCACATGCAACCTTCCAATATATGAATCAGTAACTCTCGACCATTTGAGACTCCTCGTCATGTCCGTGATGTTGGGGAACGTAGTATTTCAAAAACATTACCTACGATCATGCAAGATCTATCTAGGAGAAGCATAGCAACGAGCGGGGATAGTGTGTCCACATACCCTCGTAGACCGAAAGCGGAAGCGTTTAGTAATGCGGTTGATGTAGTCGAACGTCTTCGCGATCCAACCGATCCAAGTACCGAACGCATGGCACCTTCGCGATCTCCACACGTTCATCTCGGTGACGTCCCTCGAACTCTTAATCCAGTTGAGGTCGAGGGAGAATTTTGTCAACACGACTGCATGGTGACGGAGATGATGAAGTTACCGGCGCAGGGCTTCGCCTAAGCACTACGACAATATGACCGAGGTGTAAAACTGTGGAGGGGGGCACCGCACACGTATATAAAGGAGGGGAGGAGGAGGCCGGCCAACAAGGGGCACACCAGGGAGAGGGGAGTCCTACTAGGACTCCAGTCCTAGTAGGATTTGGCCCCACCCTTTTTTTCTTCTACCGGAGGGGGAAAAGGGGAAGGAGAGGGAGTAGGAGAAGGAAATGGGGGTGGCGCCCCCTTCCCAAGTCCAATTGGGCCTCCTCCCTTGTGGGGGGCGCACCAGCCCCTTGTGGGCTGGTTAGCCTCCCTCCTATGGCCCATATCTTTCCCCGGGGGGTTCCGGTAACCTCCCTGTACTCTGAAAAAATGCCCGAACCACTCGGAACCATTCCGATGTCCAAATGCAACCTTCCAATATATGAATCGTTACCTGTCGACCATTTCGAGACTCCTCGTCATGTCTGTGATCTCATCTGGGACTCCGAACAGCCTTCGGTCATCAAATCACATAAACTCATAATAAAAATCATCATCGAACGTTAAGCGTGCGGACCCTACGGGTTCGAGAACTATGTAGACATGACCGAGACACATCTCCGGTCAATAACCAATAGCAGAACCTGGATGCTCATATTGGCTCCTACATGTTCTACGAAGATCTTTATCAATCAAACCGCATAACAACATACATTGTTCCCTTTGTCATCGGTATGTTACTTGCCCAAGATTCGATCATCGGTATCATCATACCTAGTTCAACCTTGTTACCAACAAGTCTCTTTAATCGTTCCATAATGCATCATCCCGCAACTAAATCATTAGTCACATTGCTTGCAAGGCTTATAGTGATGTGCATTACCGAGAGGGCCTAGAGATACCTCTCCGACAATCAGAGTGACAAATCCTAATCTTGATCTATGCCAACTCAACAAACACCATTGGAGACACCTGTAGAGCATCTTTATGATCACCCAGTTACGTTGTGACGTTTGATAGCACACTAAGTGTTCCTCTGGTATTCGGGAGTTGCATAATATCATAGTCATAGGAACATGTATAAGTCATGAAGAAAGCAATGGCAATAAACTTAACGATCATTATGCTAAGCTAATGGATGGGTCTTGTCCATCACATCATTCTCTAATGATGTGATGTCTTTCATCAAATGACAACACATGTCTATGGCTAGGAAACTTAACCATCTTTGTTTAACGAGTTAGTCAAGTAGAGGCATACTAGCACTGGTGCACGTCAGTCCTAAACAAACAGTTTTTAACCCCTTTCCGTGACGGCATATGGAACCGTCTCCAAGTGAGTGTGGGCGACAGGGGTTCCTTCCCACACGACCGATAAACCGTCGGGGATAGGGCCCCTACAGTACTCCTATTCGTTTCTACTCGCATTGCCATCGCAGTCGGTATTCTGTGGTGCTACGTTTACGATGCGCGGCCCATCACAAACGGTTCACTATTATAGAACGTGTATGATGCGTGGCCCATCACAAACGGTTCACCGTTAAGAAAGATTAGCTAATCGTCGTGCGAGTGTCAGACGGGATTACAAAACGTCGGACCGTCGTAACATTGTCGTACACGACAACTATTGTACACGCTATTCTGTGGTGCAACGTTTACGATGCATACTTCATCAGAAACAGTTCATGGTTGCAAATCGTGTATGATAAGGCAACTAACACAAATGTTTAGTTTGCCCGCACCGTTTGTGATATTGTCTGACATCGCACACGCTTTGCAAACGGCAACTGTGTGCATGCTTGCACACGTTTCCTCTCTATGAACCGTCTTGGATTATGATGCATATCACAAACGTTTGTGTTTTACCAACCATGTGTGCCGTAACAACTTGGAGAGCGTAATTTCATCGTAATTTAATTGTTGCTTTTCCAAATTGTACCGGATTTGGATTTGAATTTGAATGTATGCTACAAATTTATTCATATCCATCAGGTTCAAACAACCAATGCATTATTCGATTCATAGGTACATATGTTCAAGAATTACATAAGAACCAAATAAAGAATGATGAAGCACAGTTGTATACTTGTACTATTAAATATGGTAAAGAAAGAGGCAAAATATATTCTGGTTGCTGAACAAGGTGAAGTGGAATGCCCATATTGTGCCCTCCTCCATGCAGAAGGCACGCACGACTCTAGTCCAACCCCTTGTGATGGCCGACCACCCATCCTTCACGGTCTTCATGAAAACATCTAGATAATCACCGTGTTCTGGTAGAAATACTTTAACCTTTGCTTGCCCACAAATCATGTAGTTTGAGAGGTAATCTTGAGTAAAGTGCTTTGGCAACCACTGCAATGGAATAAGATTTCAGACATTGTCATCTGACACAACTCATTATGGGTAGTAAAAGGAAGGCTGCAGACTTCTTACTTACCATCCTACAGTTTGCTGTTGTCTTGGATAAAGTGCAAACAAATAGTTTAATTGCCATCTTTGGACCCATTTTACTAACAATCTTTATCAGCTTCCTCACTTGATGTTGATTCATTGATATCTCATTGCCCAATACGCAGAAAGGGTCGAAACGCGGATCTTTACCAATGACATATGTACCTAAAAGCACCAAGTTAATATTAGAAGCTAAACAACAATGGCACAATGATGTAGTACAACACTCTTTTATAATATGTCTATATACATCTGTATGTGGTAGTCCATTTGAAATCTCTAAAAAGACAAATATTTAGGAACGGAGGGAGTATCTTATAACATCCAATATACTCATGTATTAGATGAATTAACATCTTATATTATGGGCCAGAAGGAGTTTAGTTCGTTCTTGAAAATTATCTGCTGATGTATCCACGAGTTACAATTAGTTTGAGCTAGTTCGGGCTCAAATAGCCCGAAAGAATATCTAAACAAGAGGGCTAGTTTGAGCTAGTTGCATCTATAACCCACCCAAAAAAACTAGAGTCCAACCCAAGAGGTGCTAATTGGAGCTAGTTCTCCTAGTGCATTTATTGTCAATCTAACCCTGCCATCCAAACAACTCTTTAGGTGGAGTTAGTTCAGGGTTAGTAATGAGCTAGAAACTAACTTTATCCTCTAGCTAAGTTGAGTATCCAAACAGGGTTGTGTTGTTGCTGTTGCTGCTGCTGCTCTTCTACGTATATCTATACATCATTAGAACATTAATGTAACACTCTTCCTTGTTGCTATGTAGCCTAGGATTGCATATTTAGACATTAAGTACAGTGCATGTTGCTATGTAGCCTCAGATATATTACATATGGCCCTAGTTAACCTAAGGAAAAATGGGTTGCAGATATATTTAGTTAAAAGTCCGATTCACCGATTAGTCCCTTATCAGCCGCCGACCTATATGGTACCAGCTATGGATATCCTAAATAGTGAGAAGATATAAACCATGGGATGAAACTAACTTCGATGGAAAATAGCAGTCGTTCCCAAAATTGTCCTATGTAGGTACATCAAGAAGCATTTTAAGCACAATAGGCTAAACATCAACCAAAATTACACATGGAAGACAAAATAATCTCCAAAAGATAGCTTCAGTGTGCAAGTTTAAGCACGCTAGTAAAGCAAAACAAGTGGAAAGGTGTGCTAACTGCAATAGGCCTAACATTTAACAACAAGAAAACATGGTCATTCAAACTGGTATTGTGCCGGTCAAAGTACACTGGTTATCGTTAAATAAAAATGGAAAGGCGTGTTAAGTACAAGATGCAGCAACCAAATGTAGTCATAGTGGTATTGTTGAAACTGGTACTGATGAAATTGAACTGCATAGTTCATACTTGCACATATAGAACATCACGTTGTGAATAACTAGAATAAACAAGGCGTACGACAAACAACCAAAGATAGCATTTGAAAATGAACATATGCTAACTACAAACAACTGAACAATCAAAAAACTTTAAAAGAGGCATATGCTAGCTATAACAGGTTTAACAACAAGCAAATATATGCATTCCTATCGGTATGTTTAAAACCGGATTGATGAAATGTAATGCACAGTAAATAATTACACATATAGAGCATCACATTGTGAACAACTGAAATAAACAAATCATGGGTTTCCTCACTTGTCACAGATGGGCGCGTCCCGTGGGAAGAGCATGGACCCTGGATGCGCTCCATGTTGTTGCAGATGAGCTCCTTCCCCTTGGAAGAGCACAGCTATAGGGTGCCCTCCCTGATGTCGCAGACAGGCGCTTTTCCCTTGGAAAGCAGATGGGCTCTTTCCCCTTGGAAGAGCCGGAGAGGGTGCCGTCCTTGTGGTCGCCGTCGATGAGGTCTGACTTGGAAGCTGTGGATCCCAAGCCAGCATCGCAGAACATGTCCTTCTGAAATGACAAAAGGGGCTCCATGGCGATGTAGAATGGCAATTTGTTGACAGTGAGCCAGAGGAGATCAGCGGTGGGGCCATGGATGAGATCGACGGTGGTTGAACCCGAGGGGTTGGGGGTGGGCCACTTAACCTGTGACACAGCCTGCCTCAGGGCATCGCTGTCGATGACCTCGATGTCGTAGCCGGCGGACGAGACATGCCTACATACTCTAGCCCGCTACTTGAGTGCCATCTGCCAGTAATGGTCATCAGCTTCCTCGGAGACGTCGGGCGAAGAGACCGCTATACACCTCTTTTGGGCCAGTCGCTCCTCGAGCTCCACGGGAAGCGTAGCCGGGCTTAGGCTGCGACGCTCTGGAGTGGGGGATGGGGATGGGGATGGGGATCTGTGGGAAAGGGGGCGTTTGGCAGGCGTCATCTAAGAAACTCAGGGCGGCCTGGGTATGGAGATCGGTTGGTAAGCTGCAAGGGCAAATCGGCAGATGTTGACAATGGAGGCCTTGCGGCGGTGGCGGCGGGGACTTTGCTGGGGTTTTGAGCGAGGTAGGGGGTGTGTGTGTGTGCGCGCGCGCACGCCCGAGGAGGTTTTGGTGTGTGTGTGTGGAGGGGGGCGCGGGGTGTTTGAGGAAATGACGCGGGTACTGAAAATTTTACTACGCGGGAGTGAAATGCCGGGCTATTGAAAATTTTGATGATAGTGCATCGCACACGGTCCCGAGATAACAACTGTGTGTTATGAAAAAGAGAGACCCTCGAGGCGGGCAGATATTTTCGATGCATGCGGGATTGGGAAGAAGAAACATCACACACGGTCCGGAGATAACAACCGTGTGTTATTAAACAGAAAAACCCTCGAATCGGGCAGATATTTTCGAGAGGGGGAGGCTCGTGGAGCCCAATGTACTGTGCGGATGTGTGCGTGACAGGTGCACCGGCGTGGCACACGGTTAGTTTGAGTGAACCGTGTCTATTGCATCATCCGACTTGTCTAATGTTCATAAATTTGGCGAAAAATGACGTGGGATAGGGCCAGAACACAAACACACTTGCATGTTGACCAAATTTATGTATCAAAAGGGTGGTTTGATTTTCAAATACCAAATGCAACTTCTATGTGGCACCTCTCTCGCAAAGCGCACGCTATTGCTTGCTCCCACCCTCTCGTGTCTTTACGAAGGGAATCATAAGCTATGAATGCATGCCCCCTCCCCCTCAACCAAGGTTCACTTCGAAAAGTGCGAAGCAGCTAGCAGCCCCCCTCATCCCTCATGCCGGCACGAAGGGAATCCTAAGCTATATATTATGAATGCATGCCCCCTCCCCCTCAACCGAGGTTCACCTAGCAAAGTGCAAAGTAGATAGCAGCCCCCCTCCTCCCTCGTGTCGGCACGAAGCGAATCCTAAGCTATATATGAATGCATGCCTCCCAACAGAGGTTCACCGTAGCAAAGTGCGAAGTCGCTAGCAGCCCCCCTCCCTCGTGTCGGCACGAAGGGAATCCTAAGCTATGAATGCATGCCCCCCAACCGAGGTTCACCTAGCAAAGTGTGAAGTAGAGCTAGCAGCCCCCCTCCTCCCTCGTGTCGGCACGAAGGGATTCCTAAGCTATGAATGCATGCCTCCCACCAACCGAGGTTCACCTAGCAAAGTGCGAAGTAGCTAGCAGCCCCCCACCCCCTCGTGTCGCCATGAAGGTAATCCTAATTAAGCTATGAATGCATGCCCCCCCAACCGAGGTTCACCTAGCAAAGTGCGATGTAGCAACCCCCCCCCCCCCACACACACAGAGACACTTTCAGTCGTCGGGCCATAGAGGCATATATCTCACCAAGATGGATCGTAGAACGGACCAAGAATAATCCACCTTGGTCATACAACCTCTCTCTTGTTGTTGGTCAGAGTGAAGGCCGTCCATGCGACCCCGGAGATGGGCTAGCTCGCCATTAATCACGCAAGTAGCTAGTCCCCGAAGACAACCACTCCATGTGTGTGGCCCAAACATATGTATGGAGAGGTGTGTTTTTGAGTAACAATGAACAACTTTGATGTAGCATCGTGATTTCGAACTAGATATCCCCACACTGAGTGAGGGTTAGGTTGACGATGCATATGTATGTTACACCACACTTCAAGCCAATGACGGGGATTCATATATGCATGCATGCGTGCATATATAGTATATGCACTCAAAATTAATTAGGTCTGAATCTCACCATGACCTATACTATGATAACACTAACCAAATGAAGAATCCACCATGGTAACCTATCTTGTTGTTGATCAAGGTGATCATGGATGTCCATGCGGGCCCACGAATATATAGGCTTGTCGCCGATAACCATGCGAGGGAGTGTTTCATTCGAAGGCAACCACTACATGCATATGTACGGAGGTGATGCGTGCATGCATGTTTGAATACACAACATTGATCTGGTGCGTGTTTCAAAAATCATACACTAGCTCCCCACACAAAGTGAGATCGGTTCATGATGGTGTCGTTGTACTAGCCACATTGACTCGATGGGACGGATTCATGCATACACATGCATATGTGTGTGCTCAAAGTGTATCATGCATGTCATCCGAGAGAAAAAATAATAATCCCCTCCTAAGTCAAATTAACTTCTCTTGTTGTCAGGCAAAAAGAAGTGATGGACCAAGCGGGCCCACAGATGGAAAGCATTGATGTCGCTGATAACCGCTTAAGTGGGTGTGAGAGGACAACCACCACCGCTTAGCATGTGGGCCAAACATATATATGTTGAATACCCAAAATGCACAACTTTGATGTGCCACATGACTCAAAAACCGTAAACCATGCACCCACACAGAGCGAGGTTCATATCAAGGGTACTACATATGATGGCCCCCTTCCCCCCCTCTTCACCGCATACTATATGCTCCTGCCATAATATATGTACAAGTACAACCCAAAAGAATCTTCATCGATGATGAAATTAATTAACCTCTCTCGATGTAGGTCAAAGTGATGCATGTATGCATGCATCGTCGATGGCCTCGTTGGCCCACAGATGGAAGCGTCACACGTGAGTGTCCTAGCTAGGATATATATGCATGTGGCCCAAAAAGGTGTTGTGTGATGTTTGAATAACCAATTTCACAATTTTGATGTGGCACGTGCCTCGGTAACCAAAAAGTCGACACTGAGTGAGGTGTACTTGTTCACGGACGCATACGTATAGTATATATGCTAGTCCCCTCCCACCTCTTCGACGCGTACTATATACCACCCTAACACAAACAAAAAAGATTATACCTTGTTGGTCAAATTAACCTCACTGCCGGCTGTTTGTCAAAGTGATGGACAACGACCTTGCGGGCCCACAAAAAGCGTCACACGCGAGTATCGAGTGTCGTGTAGGACAACCATCGACTGCATGTGGCCAAAATATTTATGTATGAAAGGGTTATGTAATGTTTTAAATAACGATTTCACGACTCTGATGTGGCACCAACCTGCCTAACAAAACGGCCAACCCACTCGGTGGCTCACAACTCGTAGTGTACTACGAGCCACCCGCCACCCGAGACGCACACACCCACACACACACACCGCGAATCCACCGCAACTACGATGCATGTTAAATTAATTATCCTGCGGTGAACATACATATTACCAAAAGAGGGACGTTTTAATTTCAAAAAATTCATAGAGATCATTAAGACGTTTTAGTACATTATTGATTGATTTTCTATGGGTATAATGTGAAAAAATCAAATCTGAGCTACATGCACACGTGACAGTGCACCTAAATGGATTGCAAAAACACATGTGTCTCACTGGGTGCATGTTTACTCCCCGTGCAACAAATTTCAAACATTGAGAATTTTTAATTTTTAAATTCTAGTACATCCAAAACTTATTTGAAGTTCATGAAACTTATCGTGTTGTCATATTGACACCAATACAAAGTGGCATTGCACTTTTTTGGGGTCAAATTTGAGACCAGTTTTATCTAATTACAGATGAGAGATTATTAATAATTGGGAACCAATATCCCAAACGGATTATTTATTCGAACCGTGAGCGTTAGACCAACAATGAATATGTGCCATTCTTCGGTTAAGCAATAAAGTGGCAGCATTAATCATCCAAATAGAAAAACAATATACGTGCCGCTGCGCGACCCGTGTGGTGTGCGAGCAGGCGTGAGTTGATGGGACGCATGCGAGCAGTCCGCTGCGCAGGCAGACAGGGAGGTGTGCGTGTAGGTGTGTGAATTGATAGAGGTGTGCTCGCTGTGCAGTGTCATCGGGAGGCGTGCGAGTAGCTGTGTGAAACTTTGGTAGGCATGCCACCAGTCCGGTGCGCAGGCTCACCAGGAGGCGAGCCATCGGTTTGACCACCGCCCGCCTCTCTCCCACAACTCCCACTACTCCATATTAATGGTGTGCCCGAGCAGCCGCACCCCCATCCTCGCTACGCACAAACAATCCTCTCTCTCCGCTTGCAACCTCGACGCCGCTCTTAGTCCTCAAAGCTGTCAGTGTATGAGGATGTCGCCGAAGCGCCCCAACAGAGGGAGTGGCGACGTCGGGGCTGCTAAAGCACCAGAGCACAGCATGGAGATGGAGACAGAGGTTGCCGTCGCCGTCGGCGAGTTATCGCTGCACCCTGACGTCGTCGACGGCGTCGAGCTTCCACAGCCGGAGGCGGAGTTCCACAGCGACTCCGACGACCACTTCGGGGACGACTCCGATGACCACTCCGGCGACGACTCTGACGACGACGGACAGCTAGTTAGTCATCTATACCCATTTATGTGTCGAATAGATCATAGGGTTTCTCTGGTTACTCCTGCCTCCCCCTTTTTGGAATAGAAATCCTGTGGGTATGTTCTCCCAATCCATGAAATCTGAGTAAGTTTCGTTACATCCGTGTAGTGTATTGATTGTTTGAATGGTATAGGTGATAAGTGATTAGTTGTTTCATCTATGCAAATGGTTTCTACTAGTAATACGACTAGGGTTAGTGTTCGTGCTAATAATTCCTAGCCAGGACTTGACAATTGATTTTGAATGACCTACATATGTTTGTGCCATTATTTTCGTCAAGATTGGTCTGTACATAGACGACTGTGATTAAAAATCGAACCATAATCTCTGAATATGTTTAAATAAATAGCCATAAATTCATAATCCTACTTCACAGCATGTAATCAGTGATTTGATGCCAAATTTGTTTTACTATATGTATAGGTGCTGTCTGACGATGTGGACAATGAGGATGAAGATGCCCAGAGGAGGTACACGAGGCGAATCCTGAGGGAGCTTTATGCGGGAATGCATAATAGGCGTATTAGGACCTGGAACGACAGTTATGGATGCCCATCTTGCAACCACAAGATTCATGACGCGTATCTAAGTGTTGTTGCGCATGTAAGAGGATGGGCCGTTGGCTCCTTCAAGAAGAAGTATTCGCGCAGGGTGGTGCACGACGCGTACGCCGAGTACCTAGAGAAGCTTCAGGATCATGCCGGCCGCATGTGAGATGAGATGTGGGATGGATCGACCTATGTACGCTTGAGTATGCTTAATGACGGTTGAACTATGTACTTATGGTTGAACTATGCTTATGTACGTGTATGCTTATTATCTATGTCTGAGGATGTTAAATATTTCGCCAAATTTTGGTAAAAATTACAACGGGGGACCAATAAACCAGGACGGAGGTAGTACATCAATCACACACGGTTCCCAAAATTAGAACTGTGTGCAATGACTATCGTTTTGCCTGCTGCATTAATCACACACGGTTCGCTCTTGCAAACTGTCGCCCCCAAAATTCTTTGTGGGACAGAAAACCCTCACCACCCAATTCAAAAAAGAAAAAAGAAAGCCCTCACCATCCCCACGTCACAAAAACCCTCACCCCGCCTGCCACCCACCTTGGCCCCTCCGGCACATTCCCCATTAACACCTACACAAGCTCCTGCGCGTCTATGCCATGGCACCGCCTATCGCAGCAGTAAACACTTAGCTCGACGCCAGCCGCTGCCGCCAGGCTGCCGGCAAAGCCCACCGCATTTCGCCACTTCCGCTTGCTGCCGCCTATCGCCATCGAATTTCTCGACGCTGCTCGCGATCGACCCAGCTCCACTCGTTGGGGAATCTGTCGTACTGAGTGTTCTTTCTCATGGATGACAAGGTAACTAGTTTAACGAGATATTATCTCATCTCTCATCCCAGTTCATCTGCCTTCTTTAATCACCCGGCGGAAATCGCCGTGAATTCATTTTTATTCAAGCTGATTTGAGGGTTTTCTTTCATTCATAGAATGTATAGTGCGCCAATACTTCAGGACTTGGCGACCGCCGCCAGAGATTCCATCTCATCGTACCAGATAACTTGAGGACGCGCGCGGTATGTTCAGTCTCACCCTAAATTGGTTGGCATTGCCTACTTTCCTGAACATATTCTAAATATTGCTACATTTGGATAAAAGGTTCCGCATGCACCATATACGTCAAAGGGGATTTTTCCCCCTCTTCTTTCTATATTAGGAACATTAATGATGTATTGTTCTTTCGATTACTCTCATATTTCCATGACATCATGTTTACCCTATCTGTTTAATTATAGACTTTTGTCCTTCTATTTCAACTATTGTACAGTTCTTTCAATTTGGGCGCATATTTGCATGTTACCATATTTTCTTTAACAACCCTACCATTTTCTACAGGAGATCCCTCGCTATGCAACAGATTATGTAGTGCACAATTTTTCCCTTTACATACATCAAGGCTCCACAAACGTCATACTGCGCACAAACCATGGATTTACAATCGTTGCTACTGTAAGACTTGATGAACGTGGTGACTCCTATTTTGGCACTGGCTTTTGGAATGAAATTGCAAAGTTTTATGTACTGAAAGCTGGCACTAAAATTGCACTACACATAGAAGGGCCTGGTCATGATATATATGCTAACTTCCCCGAAAAAATCATCCGTCCAAACTTTGTTCGAAGTAAGTTTTCTTTTCAACTATCTGCATTTGTTGACTTACCCAGCAATGTCAAATGAATTGTGTAGTATTTAAGCAACCAATTCCTATTCAATTATCTTACTATATTCCTACCTAATAACTTCTAGTTGCCAATACACTTTTCTATTGCCCTGTTTTAACTAAATATTCCCTGTACTCCCATTTCTATCAGAAAGCGTCATTGACAAGGACACTCCAGAGGTGGAGAACGGGGCTGCCAACAAGCGGAGGCGGGGCGAGGTAGAACCGCAAGCGACTCCAGCAGGCCTAGACTTAATCAGCAGCCTCCCCGATGATATGTTGAGAGTCATCATCTCCCTCCTGCCAATCAAATACGGAGCGCGGACAACCCTCCTTTCCCGGTGGTGGCACCCCCTATGGAACTCCAACCCTCTCGACCTCATCGACACCCACGAGCTCTGCCATGGCTATCGCAAAAGCTTGGATGCGTTCTCCAAGATCCTCGACAGTCACCTTGGCCCAACCAAAGGCCTTAGAATGGGCAAGTTCTGTTCCAACGGCAAGGACCGAGCCAAGCTTGATGACTGGTTCTAACCCCCTGCCCTAGATCAGCTCGAGGATCTCACTTTTTATGATGGGCATATGTGGTCGATGCCAACTCCGCACTCCGCCTCGCGCCCACGCTGCGTGTCGCCAAGTTCAGGAACTGCCATTTCCCGTCCCTTAATGACGCGCCCGCTCTTATTCTACCATGACTGAAGCACATCGAGCTTGTTGCCGTGTGCCTCTCAAAGGGTGACATGGAGCGCCTGCTCCGTGGCTGTACTGCTCTCGGGTACCTTCATCTTTAGGCGATCAATGGGTTGAGTACCTTCCACATCACCTCCATGACTCTCCGGACTATTTATGTGTGTTGCTGGTGCGGCAGGAAGACATCACAAAGGGTGGACCACGGTATGGTCATCCAGGACACACCTGCACTTGAGAGATTACTTGTAGTTGATCAAGAAGGTCCAACAAGAATCAATGTCATTTCTGCGCCGAAATTGACAGTGGTGGGATAATCGTCTGACAAATACTCTGAACTTCTTATTGGATCCACACCCATTCAGGTACAACAACCGCCTTCTACCTCTCCTTCTACAAATTTACATTATTTCTAATTTCAAAGATGTTTGTTCGTTTGTCATTCAGAAAATGATTCCAACAAGCTTGACCATGAAACCGCGCACAGTAAAGCTCTTGGCACTAGAATCTATCGGGCCCGACCTGGAGCAAGTTGTCAGTTTCCTGAGATGCTTTCCGTGCCTGGAGAAGCTATATATCGAGGTGATGTTCCTTTCCTGTTAAATGTTAACCATAAGGGAGTTCAATTTGTGACACCTTTTCCCAAGTTTACAATGATAATGTACTACAATTTCTGAAGGTTCTTTTGGAGGATTTTAGTACATACATGCCCCCCATATTGGTTGCTTGATCCATATGGTTACAATCAATAAGCATTTCTCCTTTGGATTCATCTGTACTAGTTTTCTTAGGGAACTTTTCATCCACTCCAACCTCTTGTGAAGAAGGCTACATTTTTCTAGAATGTAATCAAATGCCCATGTTAATCATGTCAGATCGAAGATGGCATGTTAGTGCATTTTACAAATCCTGCGAACCAAATAGCTAGGCCTGTAGTAATGTTCAAAACTGCATGTAGGGACTAACACGTTTTCTTCTTTTACAAATAAGATTAGGCCCAGTGGTGGATAATGTGATGCAATATAACAATCACATCAAATGCCTAGATCTGCATCTCTCAGAAATTACTTTGAACTCCTACCGAGGGACCTTACCGGAGATTATATTCGCCAGGTTCTTTGTTCTCAGAGCAAAGGTGTTGAAGGAAATGAGGTTTGCCCTACATTTATTTCGCAAAAATGAATGGTCTGTTGATCAGCACCGGCACCTGCGGCAGAATGGAGTAGGCTCCAAAAATGCTGAATTTCATTTTGGAACTTCAGATGACAGAGTAATCGGAAGTCATCGGGTCAACCCCATACATGACTTCTCAGTGGCTGACCCCTTTGCAAAAATTGTGAGGTTTTGAAGCCAGACTTAGAAGCGGTGATATTAGTTTGAACCTCTCTGATATCCATGTTCAGCGCATCAGCGCGAGCGTTTGCAGCTGATGAGCTAAATTTCATTTCTAATATCAGTTTGAACCTTGTAATCTTCGAATTTGAGCCATATAACTCTGGAATTTGAACCTTGTAACATTTCGAGCTTTTGTGGTACAATCGTTGAAATGGCATCATATGAGACTCGTATATTGCTAACACTATTTTGACCTTAATATGCAATGGCCTTAGATTTTATTAACCATTCTCGAATTAGTTTACCTTGTCGATCTCACAGCACACGATCTGTATAGCTAACTTGACTACGATCTTCGACATTATTGCACACAGTTGGTTTCTTCCACCGTGTGCACTGTAGAGCACATAATTAATTATCGCACTCGACTTTCCATCATCACCCTTCTATGTAACTTTGACCTCATCACCCAAGGGTAAACTTATGACTAAAGTCATTCCACACACTTCGTTTTTACAAAGCCTTTTGGCAATAAACGCCCACGATTTGTCCCTCTTCTAGCCGACGCGTGGCCAAACTAGCCGGGCGGGAAGCTTGCGTGGTAAACAACGCGGTAGCGCGGGAACAGGCTCTTCGAGCCCACACCTGGGGTGCGGTGTTGTCAAGCGTGCACTGGTTTCTGGAATCCTCCGCTATGAATGTCGTGACAAGACGTGACGATTACAGGCCAGCCGGCCCCCATTTATTACAATGGCCATTTAACCTACCCTTGTGTCTCTTCGACCTTTCGATCGTGCCTCACCATCGCAAGAAGCACACCCACCACGAGAAATTCTTAGAGGGTATCCCGTCAGGCTCCAATGGCGCTCCGAGCGGCTGCCGACGACGAGCAGCAGTTCACCATGCGTGCCATGGTGGACACCCATAGAAGGTTCATGGACCTCTCGGTGGTGTACACCAACGACCCGGTCTGGGCGAAGCACTCCATCCACATCATGGAGCTGTTTCTTGCCGAGGAGAAGTACAAGGTGGTCGAGTTCGACCTCGAGTACACCACGCTCATGCCGGGTCTCGTCCCAAGGTCGCGGTCTCCCAGATGTGCGTGCACCACCATGTCCTCGTCTACCACTAATGCCTAGCCACAAGGCCTTGCGAGCATTTCGCCAGGTTTGTCAACAACGCCCACTACATGTTCTCTACAGTGGACACCCCCAACGATGTAAAGGCGCTCGAGAATTCGGGCATCCCCTGCCACAATCTTGTCGACATCTAGGGCCAATACAAGATCAGGGTGTAACATCCCAAATTTTCAATTTGGAATGTTATACATTAGATCATCACTGCATATCATATTTTATTTGCTTTTGGCCTGATCCAGAAATTCTACGCAACTCAAGGACCCACGGAGAGAGTTGGGGTTTCGTTATTTTCATATTTCAGTTTTCTCAAATTTTGAAAATAGGATCATTTGATTTTATTTATTTTATCTTCAATTATTTCTATTATAAAAATATGAGAGAGGGAATAAAATGACTTTCCCAAAATAAAGAAATATTGAGGATTTGATAAAGGAATCAAATAAGATTTTTATTTCGGAGTTTTTGGCTAGTTTATTTGAATTTAGGAAAAACTGCATGTTTTTCGAAACTACATTTTAGGGCCAAGAAAATGTTCATCTTGTTCTAAATATTTTATTTAGGCGGTGAAAGTTTACTTTGGAATTTTTAGAATTTTATTTTATTTTCTAGAATTTTTCTTAGTTTCGGCGGAACTGTTTTTTTTTAAAGTACCGCGCGCCCGACTGGGCCGAAGGCCCAGCCGAGCCAGGCCAGGCCCAAGCTGCCGCCGCCTTCCCCTGCGGGAGACCGACCCGCCGCCGCCGCCGAGTCCGGCAGGGGCACGCCTCCCGAGGCCGGCCTCGACCCGGGGCCCCCTTCCCCAAGCCGCGCCGCCCCCCTCTCATAAATACCCCCGCCGCCGCCGCCTCACCCCGCCACCTCGACCCGCCCCGCCTCCCGCAGCCGCCGCTCACCGCCGCCTACGCCACCCCACCCCGCCGGAGCCTTGAGTCCGGTCGGAGTCCGACAAGGTAGCCGCGCCGTCCGCCGTCGGTTTTCCGAAGAAAACTGATCCGGTTTTTCTTTGAAAACCCTAGGTTTTTTTATTATTTTATTACATCAGTTTTATCGGTTCACTTATTTAGCGAGCGTTCACTCGTTCGTTCCTTTTAACGGACGAGTTCACCGTTTAGTTTCAGTTAACAAACGTTCATTCGTTAATCTGTTTGTCAGTTTTTCTTTTTCTCGGTTTTTCCACGATTATTTCTGATAGCGATTTCTGATCAGATTTTCTTTTTATTTAACGTTTTGCTCGTTTAGAGGAATCGGGCGATTCAAGTGCCTAGAGTTTCGTCTCGAAACCCTCTTTCTGTTTAACCAACTCAAACAAGTTTTTGCTTTTGTAAAATTTGACTTAGGTCCAGATTAGTAATCGAAGCTTGTTTCTTTCGCCGTTTGACTTTCGTTGTTTCGTTTGATTTGTTTCTTTTTGCAAACCAGATTTCTTAAGTTGAACTTTCTGGTTAGATCTCTTATTTGAGTTTTACCTGTGCATTAGATGAGTACTTATTGTTTGCTTGTTTGTTTGTTTGCGTTAGAGTAACCGGAGTGCGCCGCTTGACTTTAATTAATTTTGTTGGGTTTTAATGATGATGTTTAATTGGGATTGAGAGGGTGTCTACACTCTCAATGTTTAACAACCACCATGATAGTTAAGTAAAATTTATTCCTTTGCAGTAGGGAAAAATTGGCTTTATGCAAACTGTAACCATAGAGCTTTCCACCAGCCATATATGCATGTAGTATAGCCTGTGTCTGTTCACTACTCTCTATGTGTTACATTTCCAGCATATTCCATGTGCTGACCCGTTTTCGGGCTGCAACGTCCATGTTGCAGACTTTTCAGACGACGAGTAAGAAGCCTTAGGTCATGGTTCTATACTCAGTGATGCCGTTGGAGTTGATGGACTCACTTATCTTCCAAGCCTTCCGCTGTTATCATTATTAGATGGCCTTAAGCCATATTATTTGTAATAAGTTCTCTTTTGAGACACTCGATGTAATAAGTGTGTGATTGCTACTCTGTTATAAATCCTTCAAGTACTGTGCGTGTCAGCATTATTGATCCAGGGATGACACTGAAGGACCGAGATCAGACTGTTTGAGGTCTGGTCGCTACAAGATGGTATCAGAGCCAGGTTAACTGTAGGACACGACCACTAAGATAAAGACATAGATCTCCACTCTCTTCTCATTTCTGACTTCTCATCTTTTCTACTCTTTTATGATGGCAGATGCAAGGAACAAGTTCACATGACCGGATGAAGATACACCCTTTGGACGCCACCTGAAGGAAGTCACTAAGTACCTGAACACCGGAGTACCAAGCTTCACCGGGACCTACAATGCCACTTTACCCGAGGAGGAGCGCTGGATGATTCAAGTTCAAGTTCCAGGAAGGACGTTCGTGCCAGTCATTGAGCCCATAGAGTTTGCCTTTGATGCACCAACCTGGAGTCTAGGAAAGAGCATGGCAGCCCACATCACCATGGGACATATTGGAGAAGTTTACCGCAATGATCTCAAGGATACTATCTACCAGATTTGTGGGCGCCGAGATGAGCAATGGGAGATGATCAGCACCAAGAAGGATAGATCAATCGCAGCTTTTATCCAGGAGTTAAACCAGCACATTCGATGCCAGGAGAACCAGATGTGCGCAGGCATGATAGATCTGAAGAAGGTGATGACAAGAATCACGGAACTGGAGGAAGAACTCAAGGCTACACGTGAAGATTATGAGGAGGAAATCAAAGTATTAGTGGAGAATAATGACGACCTGACCAGGAAGCTAGGAGTTTTCATGGGAGATCCCGCGCCAGGAGGAGAAGATGACGATTCCACTTGCCCAGAGAACTACATCATCATCGACGACACCGACTCGGACCCAGACGATAGCGATGATGACTATGTTGATGAAGCTGGAGAGGATATCATGGAGTCTTCATCGGAGTAGTTTTTCTAGTAGACCACCATCACAGTAGTAGAATTCCACCATGTGTATAGCATAGTCCAAGCACTTCTATAACGATAGTTCTAGACCGATTGTATGCCCTTGGTTGATTTGAATGAAGTGATTTTGTTCCCTTTTGCCTCATGTGCATATGGGTAGTGTTTTCTCTCTAGGCCTCAATCTATTCTATATTCTCATCTTTTCTAAACCCTGAGATGCCTCCGAGACGTGACAATGGATTTGCTTTCCCACCGGAGCTCACTCAGTTGATCCAGCAGCAGAATGCATTGATGCAGTTGCTAGTCCAGAATCAGAATCAGGGGAACAACAACAACAACAACCCACCACCACCACCTGTTGATCACTTAACCCGTTTCCTTAAACTGAATCCGCCGGTGTTCTCCAGTAGCACTGGTCCGATAGTGGTAGATGATTGGCTCCGCAAGACAGGGAGAGAATTGACCACGGCAGGATGCACAGATGCGGAAAAGGTGTGTTTTGCCGCACATCAGCTTGAAGGACCCGCAACATCATGGTGGGAGAATTTCACAGCCACTTATCCTATCGACAATGTCACATGGGATCAGTTTCAGCAGGCTTTCCGTACTGCCCATGTTTCGGGAGGAGCTATGGCCGTGAAGAAGCGTGAGTTTCGCAACTTGCACCAAGGAGGACGGATAGTTGGCCAATACGTGGATGACTTTAGTAAGTTAGCACGTTATGCCCTGGATGACGTTTCTGGAAGTACTAAATGATGAGTTGAGTATGCAGTTGATGGTAGCAACTTTCAACAACTACCAGGAGTTGCTAGATCGTGCTCTTATGATTGAAGGGAAGCAGCAACAGATTGAGAACGGCAAGAGGAAGTATGGACAAGGGAAATACAATTCAGGAGCTCAGCAGAAGCCACGTTTTACCCCGAAATCGGGAGGATATTTTCAGCATACCCATGGAGGAGGGAGTTCGCATAATCATAATGGCCCCAAAAATGGTAATGGGAATGGGGGAAGCAACGGTCAGAACCGTACCAACCCATCAACCCCAGCCAAGAGAGACCTGAGCCAAGTCACTTGTTATAAGTGTCAGAAGATCGGACACTATGCCAATGAATGTCCTGAAGCCCAGAATGGAAATGGCAATGGAAGCTCTGGGAAGAAGCCGAACCCTTTCAACAGGGGACAGGTGAACCATGTTAACATGGAGGAGGTTGAAGCTCAGCCAGATGCAATAATAGGTAAGTTTTTGGTTAAGTCATTTACTGCAATCGTTCTTTTTGATACTGGTGCATCGCATTCATACATATCAAGGGGATTCGTGGATAAGTATAAACTGCCCACAAGGGTTCTTAGAACACCTATGTTAGTAAGCTCACCAGGAGCGGAGTATATGGCCAGTAAAGGATGTTTTCAAGTGCCATTTAGAATAGGTAGGCATGTGTTTCCCTCGGATTTAATCATTTTGGAATCGCAAGGTCTGGATGTAATTTTGGGTATGGATTGCGCCAGTAAGTCGATTTTGCTTACCACCCCGGAAGGGAGGAGGATCAAGTATGTATCAAGACATGAGCCAAATAGGACTCAAGTAAATTCCTTAGCAGGAGTTGTACATGAGGAGGTACCGGTGGTAAAGGATTTTCCGGATGTATTTCCAGAAGAGTTGCTAGGCATGCCATCGGATAGAGACATTGAGTTTTTGATTGAGCTTTTGCCAGGCACAGGACCAATATCTAAGAGACCGTATAGAATGCCTGCAAAGGATTTGGAGGATATTAAGAATCAGATTAAGGAGTTACTGGATAAGGGATATATTTGCCCAAGTTCGTCACCTTGGGGATCAACAGTACTTCTAGTAGAAAAGAAGGATGGATCGTTAAGGATGGTTGTTGATTATCGAGGATTGAATGAAGTGACAATCAAGAATAAGTACCCACTGCCGATGATCAATGATTTGTTTGACCAATTGCAAGGAGCTAAGGTATTTTCCGAGATGGATTTGCAATCAGGATACCACCAGTTGAAGATTCGAGAGCAGGACATACCTAAGACAGCTTTTACCACAAGGTATGGGCTGTATGAGTATACCGTTATGTCATTTGGTCTGACTAACGCACCTGCCTATTTTATGAACATGATGAACAAAGTGTTTATGGAGTTTTTGGATAAGTTCGTCGTAGTGTTCATTGATGATATTCTGGTTTACTCAAAGAATGAAGAAGAACATAAAGAACATTTGCGTTTGGTAGTTGGTAAGCTGAGAGAACATCAGTTGTACGCCAAATTCAGCAAATGTGAGTTCTGGTTGAAGGAAGTTGGATTCCTCGGACATGTTATATCCGGAGAAGGAATAGCTGTAGATCCCGCCAAAGTTGTCACTATGACAGATTGGGAAGCCCCAACAACAGTTGGAGAGATCCGGAGTTTTCTTGGACTCGCAGGATACTACCGGAGAATTATTGAAAATTTCTCAAAGATTGCAAAACCTATGACGGAGTTGTTGAAGAAGGATACCAAGTTAAAATGGACTAAGGAATGTGAGGCCAGTTTCTAGGAGTTGAAGAAACGTTTGGTTACCTCGCCAGTGTTGATTCTGCCAGATCAACGCAAGGGTATATTGCGACGTTTCACGTCGAGGGCTTGGAGCAGTGCTTATGCAGGATGGAAGTGTTGTTTCATATGCCTCACGATAGCTTAAGCCCCATGAGTTTAATTATGCTACACACGACTTGGAGTTAGCAGCCATAGTGCATGCTTTGAAGACGTGGAGACATTTTCTCATCGGATACCATTGTGAGGTGTACACGGATCATAAGAGTTTGAAGTACATCTTCACGCAGAAGGAGTTGAATCTCAGGCAAAGGAGATGGTTGGAGCTCATCAAGGATTATGATATGAGATTGCATTATCATCCCGGAAAGGCTAACGTAGTAGCTGACGCATTGAGCCACAAGAGCCATGTCAACACACTAATGACCGGAGAGTTACCAAAGGAGTTAGCCGAGGATCTTCGTGAGCTATGTTTGGAGATAGTTCTGATAGGCTATGTAGCAGCATTGGAGATTCAATCTACTCTGATGGATAAGATCAGAGAAGCTCAGAAGACCGACAAGGAGATTTCCACCATAAAGGAGAAGGTGAGCAAGGGAAAAGTTAAAGGATTTCATGAGGATGAACACGATACCTTATGGTTTGAGGACCGCGTTTATGTGCCTAATGACCCGGAGATGAGGAAGATAATTTTGCAAGAGGCCCATGATTCGCCGTACTAGATTCACCCAGGAAACACCAGGATGTATTTGGATTTGAAAGACACTTTTTGGTGGACCGGAATTAAGAAGGATATTGCGGAATATGTAGCACTTTGTGATGTATGTCAGAGAGTGAAGGCAGAGCATCAGAAGCCAGCAGGATTGCTACAGCCATTGCCGATACCCGAGTGGAAGTGGGATAAGCTAGGAATGGATTTTATCACGGGATTACCCAGGACCCGTGTAGGCTATGACTCGATATGGGTTGTAGTCGATCGCTTGACGAAGGTAGCTCATTTCATCCTAGTGAAGACCACTTACACCAGTGCTAAGTTGGCAAAGATATACATGACCAGGATCGTATGTCTGCATGGAGTTCTGAGGAGCATTGTATCAGACAGAGGAACCCAGTTTACCTCAAAGTTCTGGAATCAGTTACACGAAACTTTGGGTACTAGACTAGAGTTCAGTACAGCTTTTCATCCGTAGAACGATGGACAGACCGAGAGAGTCAATCAGATTTTGGAGGATATGTTGAGAGCTTGTGCGCTAGATTATGGATCTAGTTGGGATGACAACTTTCCATATGCGGAGTTCTCTTACAACTATAGTTATCAATCCAGTTTGAAGATGGCCCCTTTTGAAGCCTTGTATGGAAGAAGGTGCAGAACACCATTGTCGTGGGACGAAGTTGGAGACCGCCAGTTGTTTGGACCAGATTTGATTAAGGAGTCTGAACAGAAGGTGAAGTTTATTCGCGATAGGCTCAAGGTAGCCCAGTCCAGGCAGAAGAGCTATGCAGATTCTAAACGCAAGGAGATAGTTTACGAAGCTGGAGATAGAGTTTATCTTCGTGTATCTCTACTTCAAGGAGTTAAGCGCTTTGGAGTTAAGGGAAAGTTAGCGCCACATTTTGTGGGACCATACAAAGTTTTGGAACGCATGGAAGAAGTTGCTTATAAGTTGGAATTTCCTGAGGGATTGTCGGGAGTTCACGACGTGTTCCACGTTTCCCAGTTGAAGAAGTGCCACGCAGAGATGGCGGATATACCGCTGAGAGATACAGTGCCACTGGAAACGATTCAGTTGGATAGTGACTTGACCTATGAGGAGAAACCAGTCAAGGTTCTCGAGTATGCCAGCCGAGTCACCCACAGCAAGGTTATCAAGTTTTGCAAAGTTCAGTGGAGCCACCACACCGAGGATGACGCCACCTGGGAGCGAGAGGAAGATCTGCTGAAGGACCACCCTCACCTATTTTCTAGCCAACCCGAATCTCGAGGACGAGATTCATCTTAAGGGGGGTAGGTTTGTAACATCCCAAATTTTCAATTTGGAATGTTATAGATTATATCATCACTGCATATCATATTTTATTTGCTTTTGGCCTGATCCAGAAATTCTACGCAACTCAAGGACCCACGGAGAGAGTTGGGGATTTCGTTATTTTCATATTTGAGTTTTCTCAAATTTTGAAAATAGGATCATTTGATTTTATTTATTTTATCTTCAATTATTTATATTATAAAAATATGAGAGAGGGAATAAAATGACTTTCACAAAATAAAGAAATATTGAGGATTTGATAAAAAAATCAAACAAGATTTTTATTTCGGAGATTTTGGCTAGTTTATTTGAATTTAGGAAAAACTGCACATTTTTCAAAACTGCATTTTAGGGCCAAGAAAATGTTCATCTCGTTCTAAATATTTTATTTAGGCAGTGAAAATTTATTTTGGCATTTTTATAATTTTATTTTATTTTCTAGAATTTTTCTTAGTTTTGGCGGAATTGGTTTTAAAAAAAAGTACCGCGCGCCCGACTGGGCCAAAGGCCGAGCCGAGCCAGGCCAAGCCCAAGCCGCCGCCATCTTCCCCCGCGGGAGACCGACCTGCCACCACCGCCGAGTCCGGCCGGGGCACGCCTCCTGAGGCTGACCACGACCCGGCGCCCCCTTCCCCAAGCCATGCCCCCCCGCCTCACAAATACCCCCGCCGCCGCCGCCTCACCCCGCCACCTCGACCCGCCCCGCCTCCCGCAACCACCGCTCACCGCTGCCTACGCCACCCCACCCCGCCGGAGCCTTGAGTCCCGTCGGAGTCCGACAAGGTAGCCGCACCGTCCGCCATCGGTTTTCCGAAGAAAACTGATCCGGTTTTTCTTTGAAAACCCTAGGTTTTTTTATTATTTTATTACATCGGTTTTATCGGTTCACTTATTTAGCGAGCGTTCACTCGTTCGTTCCTTTTAACGGACGAGTTCACCGTTTAGTTTCAGTTAACAAACGTTCATTCGTTAATCTGTTCGTCAGTTTTTCTTTTTCTCGGTTTTTCCGCGATTATTTCTGATCGCGATTTCTGATCAGATTTTCGTTTTATTTAACTTTTTGCTCGTTTAGAGGAATCGGGCGATTCAAGTGCCTAGAGTTTCGTCTCGAAACCCTCTTTCTATTTAACCAACTCAAACAAGTTTTTGCTTTTGTAAAATTTGACTTAGGTCCAGATTAGTAATCGAAGCTTGTTTCTTTCGCCGTTTGACTTTCGTTGTTTCGTTTGATTTGTTTCTTTTTGCAAACCAGAGTTCTTAAGTTGAACTTTCTGGTTAGATCTCTTATTTGAGTTTTACCTGTGCACTAGATGAGTACTTATTGTTTGCTTGTTTGTTTGTTTGCGTTAGAGTACCCGGAGTGCGCCGCTTGCTACTTCGAATCTCTAGGTTTCACGGATCATCAGCAAGGCAAGTAACACTTTGATCATACCTCTTACTACCCAGTTTTATTGCATTAGATCAATCCTCAGACAATTGCATGAATAGGATCTGATTTAATATGTGGGTTTTGGGAAGTAGTTGAGGTAGTACCTATTACCTGTTTTATTATCAAACCCGGGAGTGACTTCTATGTTTGCTTATGCCATGCTATGCTTGTAGACATGGATTGGGTTTGAGAGTATTCATGACAGTTGTGAGGTTGTTAATTAATGGTTCAACTTAAGGTGGCAACTTAAATACACATCTGGGTGGATTGAGGCACCTGGGTATTCCAGCGCTTGCCTGTTTTTCTTTATGGACCGCCACCCAGGCTCAAAGGGATCATGAGATTATTCATGCTAGAAACTTCCATGTGCAGCCACAAGCTACTATGGGCTCTAGCATAGTTGATTAAGTCGTGCGAACTCTTACAGTGGTAGACTAGCAGATGTAGGGGAAAGTAGGTGTAACGGTCTACCCAATCGTAAGGTGCTAGCGCTTCTGAAAGACCATGTCTTGGTCATCCGTTTCTCAAACATCATGTAGTGCGAGAATCCCAACGGAGGAGATCGAGTCTTGTGGGGAAAAGTGCGCAAACCTTTGCAGAGTGTATAAACTAATCATGGTTAGCTGTGTCCTCGGTTATGGACGTCTTGAGTATCTAGTACTTGGATTATCATGTGAATCTCATCATGTGACTTTAATTAATTTTGTTTGGTTTTAATGATGATGTTTAATTGGGATTGAGAGGGTGTCTACACTCTCAATGTTTAACAACCACCATGATAGTTAAATAAAATTTATTCCTTTGCAGTAGGGAAAAATTGGCTTTATGCAAACTGTAACCATAGAGCTTTCCACCAGCCATATATGCATGTAGTATAGCCTGTTTCTGTTCACTACTCTCTATGTGTTACATTGCCAGCATATTCCATGTGCTGACCCGTTTTCGGGCTGCAACGTTCATGTTGCAGACTTTTCAGACGACGAGTAAGGAGCCTTAGGTCATGGTTCTATACTCAGTGATGCCGTTGGAGTTGATGGACTCACTTATCATCCAAGCCTTCCGTTGTTATCATTATTAGATGGCCTTAAGCCATATTATTTGTAATAAGTTCTCTTTTGAGACACTCGATGTAATAAGTGTGTGATCGCTACTCTGTTATAAATCCTTCAAGTACTATGTGTGTCAACATTACTGATCCAGGGATGACACTGAAGCACAGAGATCGGACTTTTTGAGGTCTGGTTGGTACACAGGGGCAGCAATGAGCATGAGGACTCACTGGTTCACCTCGACGAGGCCATCATCGAACCCTACTACAGAGACATGAAGGATTCGTGCAACAAGGACAAGCGTGCCTGTCACTCGGCCTGGATGGAGAAACTCGACAAAGCTCACATCGTGTAAGAGGCCAAGGAGGCGTACACGAGCTATCAGATGTACCGGCGGATTGTTGACATGAGGAAGTCCCTCCTTCCCCAAAATGCCCAAGGATCCAGCCGAAAGCAGAGCAATGGCAAGCGTCGTCGCAACAATAAGTAGATGATTAGATCCTCGTGTCTCCTACTTTAGTATGCATGAAATTGCTTACTTTGGTGTGTGCGAATGTTATGTGTGTAGTCACTTGTGTAATTGTATGCTTAATTTGGTTATGCAATGCTGTCTTTTTAAGTATATATGTTGATGCTCTGTAGACAGAGCGTAGATGGTGTGCGGACAAACAAAATCACATCGCACATGGACTAAACAATGGAACCCGTCGGTGATGTTTTCATCAATCACTCACAATTGTATACAAGCAATCGTTTGCTCACAACACACACATCTTATTAGCAGCAATCGTTTATGTTCTTATCGGTCTTCAGACACATTTCTGATTATAGACCTGTTTGCCGCGTATCACACACATCTTGTTAAGTTGAGCCATTTCTGTTCTCATGTCTCAATGCAAACAGTTCATCCGAGTGAACTGCATGCC
The DNA here is from genome assembly GCF_056163025.1 of Triticum urartu. Lineage (NCBI taxonomy): Eukaryota > Viridiplantae > Streptophyta > Magnoliopsida > Poales > Poaceae > Triticum > Triticum urartu. Next base: position 230,131,294 of record NC_141877.1, read on the forward strand.
GTATATCGCACACACCTTTGATCTGGTTGACCATTTCTTTTGTGTTGCCTAATCACAAACAGTTCATCCGAGTGAACCGTATGCTGTGTATCACACACGCCTCCATCTGATTGCCCATTTCATCGCAAATAGTTCACTGAACTGAACCGTATGCCCTTCATTGCACACGCAACTAAAACCTGAACCATGTTTCATGCATCCGTCATTGCAAACATTTTACACATTTCTGACGGTTTTCATATAGCACCGTTTGCGATTATGGCATCGCACACAGTTTCTCGAAGGGTCTCTAATCATAGTGTCGCGTTAGCAGCATCCTGCAGTAGTGTAGGGACACTCTGTTTGTCTATGTATTCACACATGTACTAAGTTTCCAGTTAATACAATTCTAGCATGAATAATAAACATTTATCATGATATAAGGAAATATAAATAACAACTCTATTATTGCCTCTAGGGCATATTTCCTTCAGTCTCCCACTTGCACTAGAGTCAATAATCTAGTTTACATCGTCATGTGATTTCACACCAATAGTTCACATCTTTACGTGATTAGTTCACATCTTTATGTGATTAGTTCACATCTCCGTGTGACTAATACCCAAAGGGTTTAGACTCAATAATCTAGTTCACATCGCTATGTGATTAACACCCAAAGAGTGATCATGTTTTGCTTGTGAGAGAAGTTTAGTCAACGGGTCTGCCACATTCAGAGCTGTATGTATTTTGCAAATTGTCTATGTCTACAATGCTCTGCACAGAGCTACTATAGCTAATCGCCCCCACTTTCAATATGTATCCAGATTGAGACTTAGAGTCATCCGGATCAGTGTCAAAGCTTGCATCGATGTAACCCTTTACGACAAACTTTTTGTCACTTCCATAACCGAGAAACATGTCCTTATTCCACTAAGGATAATTTTGACCGCTGTCCAGTGATCCACTCCTAGATCACTATTGTACCCTCTTGCCAAACTCATGGCGAGGTACACAATAGGTCTGGTACACATCATATCATACTTTATAGAACCTATGACTGAGGCATAGGGAATGACTTTTCATTCTCCTTCTATTTTCTGCCGTGGTCGGGTTTTGAGTCTTTACTCAACTTCACACCTTGCAACACAGGCAAGAACTCCTTCTTTGATTGTTCCATTTTGAACTACTTCAAAAACTTGTCAAGGTATGTACTCGTTTGAAAAAATTTATCAAGCGTCTTAATATGTAAGCAGCTTCACCGAGGTCTTTCTTTGAAAAAAATCCTTTCAAACACTCCTTTATGCTTTCCAAAAAATTCTACATTATTTCCTATCAATAATATGTCATTCACATATATTTATCAGAAATGCAGTAGTGCTCCCACTCACTTTATTGTAAATACAGGCTTCACCGCAAGTCTATATAAAACTATATGCTTTGATCACACTATCAAAGCGTATATTCCAACTACGAGATGCTTGCACCAGTCCATAAATGGATCACTGGCGCTTGCACACTTTGTTAGCACCTTTTGGATTGACTAAACCTTCTGGTTACAACATATACAACTCTTCTTTAAGATATCCATTAAGGAATGCAGTTTTGACATCCATTTGCCTAATTTCATAATCATAAAATGCGGGAATTGCTAACATGATTCAAACGGACTTAAGCATCGCTACGGGTGAGAAGGTCTCATCGTAGTCAACTCCTTGAACTTGTCGAAAACCTTTTGCAACAAGTCGAGCTTTGTAAATAGTAAAATTATCGTCAGTGTCAGTCTTGTTCTTGAATATCCATTTATTCTCTATAGCTTGCCATTCATCGGGCAAGTCAACCAAAGTCCACACTTTGTTCTCATACATGGATTCCATCTCAGATTTCATGGCGTCAAGCCATTTCAAGGAATCTGGTCTCGTCATCACTTCCTCATAGTTCTTAGGTTCGTCATGGTCCAGTAACATGACTTCTAGAACAAGATTACCGTACCACTCTGGTGCGGATCTTACTCTGGTTGACCTACGAGGTTCAGTAGTAACTTGATCATAAGTTCCATGATCATCATCATTAGCTTCCTCACTAATTGGTGTAGGAATCACTGGAACTGATTTCTATGATGAACTACATACCAATAAGGGAGAAGGTACAATTTCCTCATGAAGTTCTACTTTCCTCCCACTCACTTCTTTCGAGAGAAACTCCTTCTCTAGAAAGGATCCATTCTTAGCAACGAATATCTTGCCTTCGGATGTGTGATAGAAGGTGTACCCAACAGTCTCCTTTGGGTATCCTATGAAGACACATTTCTGTGATTCTGGTTCAAGCTTATCAGGCTGAAACTTTTTCACATAAGCATCGCAACCCCAAACTTTAAGAAACGACAGCTTAGGTTTCTAGCTAAACCACAGTTCATACGGTGTCATCTCAACGGATTTTTAGATAGTGCCCAAAACAATAGTGGTAAATCGGTAAGAGACATCATAGATCGCACCATATCTAATAAAGTACGGTTACGATGTTCAGACACACCATTACGCTGTGGTGTTCCATGTGGCATGAGTTGCGCAACTGTTCCACATTGTTTCAAATGAAGACCAAACTCATAACTCAAATATTTTCTTGTTGCGATGATTTTCCTCTTCACTCTGAAATTCTTTGAACTTGTGTTTTCCACTTCAAATGTTTCAGACTTATGTTTCATCAAGTAGATATACCTATATCTGCTCAAATCATCTATAAAGGTCAAAAAATAACGATACCCGCCGTGAGCCTCAACACTCATCGGACCGCATACAACAGTATGTATTATTTCCAGTAAGTCAGTTGCTCGCTCCATTGTTCCAGAGAATGGAGTCTTAGTTATCCTGCCCATGAGGCATGGTTCGCAAGCATCAAGTGATTCCAAAAGTCCATCAGCATGGAGTTTCTTCATGCACTTTACACCAATATGACCTAAACTATAGTTCCACATATAAGTTGCATTATCATCATTAACTTTGCATCTTTTGGCTTCAATATTATGAATATGAGTATCACTACGATCGAGATTCAATAAACCATTTATATTGATAGTATGACCATTGAAGGTTTTATTCATGTAAATAGAACAACAATTATTCCTTTACTTAAATGAATAACCGTACTGCAATAAACATGATCCAATCATATTCATTCTCAACGCAGACACCAAATAACATTTATTTTAGGTTCAACACTAATCCCGAAGGTAAAGGGAGTGTGCGATGGTGATCATATCAACCTTGGAATCACTTCCATCTCACATCATCACCTCGCCCTAAACTAGTCTCTATTTCCCGTTTCGAGTTACTACTCTTAGCAACTGAACCGATATCAAATTCTGAGGGGTTGCTATAAACACTAGTAAAGTACACATCAGTAACATGTATATCAAATATACCTTTGTTCACTTTTCCATCCTTTTTATCCGCCAAGTATCTAGGGCAGTTCCACTTCCAGTGACCATTTCCTTTGTAGTAGAAGCACTCGGTTTCAGGCTTGGGTCTAGCTTTGGGCTTCTTCATGGGAGTGGCAACATACTTGCCATTCTTCTTGAAGTTCCCTTTCTTTCCCTTGCCCTTTTACTTGAAACTAGTGGTCTTGTCAACCATCAGCACTTGATGCTTTTCTAGATTTCTACGCTCGCTGATTTTAGCATCGCGAAGAGCTCGGGAATTGTCTTGTTCATCCCTTGCATATTATAGTTCATCACGAAGTTCTAGTAACTTGTGATAGTGATAAGAGAACTTTGTCAATCACTATCTTATCTGGAAGATTAACTCCCACTTGATTCAAGCGATTGTAGTACTCAGACATTCTGAGCACATGCTCACTGGTCGAGCTATTCTCCTCCATCTTGTAGGCAAAATACTTGTCAGAGGTCTCATAGCTCTTGACTTGGGCATGAGTTTGAGATACAAATTCAGCTCTTGGAACATCTTATATGCTCCATGTCATTCAAAACATTTTTGAAGTCCTGGTTCTAAGCCGTAAAGCATGCACTACTGGAATCAGCTAATTTGCCATCTGCTAGCTCTTTGCCGTCTGCTAGCTGACAGCAAAGAAGCTCTTTGCCATCAGCTACCAAAAAGCAGACGACACAGATCTGGCGGACGGCAAAGAAGCTCTTTGCCGTCCGCCAGCAGACGGCAAAGAATCTTTGCCGTCAGCTGGCAGACGGCAAAGAGAGAGGTGGCCCCCACCCCCCGCCCGTTTCGGAAAAACTTAACGGCCCACCTCTTTGCCGTCTGCTAGCAGACGGCAAAGAGGCAAAAGGCGGACGACAAAGAGGGGCGGACGACAAAGAGGCAGTATCTAACGGCCCGTATACCCCCCGCCCCTCTCTGTTCTCTCCTCGCCCCACTTCCCACCCCACCGCCGCCGCCTCTCGCCCCCGCCGCCGTCGCCCCGTCGCCCCCGCCGCCCCGGCCCCCCGCCGCCCCGGCGCCCCCCCCCCCCGTCCCCCCGCCGCCCCATGCCCCACCGCCCCGGGCCCGGCCCCCCGCCGCCCCAGGCCGCCCCGGCGCCCCGGCCAGCTCCTCCACCGCCCCGCCCCCCTCCTCCACCGGCCCTGCCCCAGGTGAGCCCCCCTCCTTTTTTCTGTTTTTTTCTTTTTTAGTTTTATTTTAGATTTAGTTTTAGGTTTAGTTTTAGTTTAGTTTTAGGTTTAGATTTAGTTTTTTCCTTTTTTCTGTTTTATTAGTTTTAGGTTTATGTTTAGTTTAGATTTAGTTTTAGTTTTAGTTTTAGGTTTAGTTTAGTTTGAGGAAAGAAGAAGAAGAAGAGAAAAAGAGGAGAGGGGGAGAAGAAGAAGAGGAAAAAGGAAAGGAAGAAGAAGAGGAGGAGGAGAAGAAAAAAAGAAGAAGAAGAAGAAGAAAAAAGAGGAGAGGAGGAGAAGAAGAAAAGGAAAAAGGAAAGAAGAAGAAGAAGAAGAAGAAGAAGAAGAAGAAGAAGAAGAAGAAGAAGAAGAAGAAGAAGAAGATGAAGAAGAAGAAGAAGAAGAAGAAGAAGAAGGAAGAAAAGGAAGAATAGGAAGAAGAAGAAAAGGAAAAAAGAGGAAAAAAACCCGACCCGACACGGCACCCCGACCCGACACGGCACCCCGACCCCGACCCGGCACCCCGACACGACACCCCGACCCCTAGACCCCGACCCCGACACCCCGACCCCGACCCTGACACCCCGACCCCGAGCCTGACCCGACACCCCGACCCCGACACCGACACGGCACCCCGACCCCGACCCGGCACCCCGACCTGACACCCCGACCCCGAGACCCCGACCCCGACACCGACACGACACCCCGACACCGACACCCTGACACCACATCCACCCTTACCCCGACACCGACACGGCACCCCGACCCCGACCCGGCACCCCGACCAGACACCCCGACCCTGAGACCCCGACCCCGAGCCTGACCCGACACCCCGACCCCGAGACCCCGACCCCGACCCGGCACCCAACCCGACACCCCGACCCCGAGACCCCGACCCCGGGCCTGACCCGACACCCCGACCCCGACACTGACACGGCACCCCGACCCCGAGACCCCGACCCCGACCCCGACCCCGACCCCGACACCCCGACCCCGAGCCGGACCCGACACCCCGACCCCGACACCGACACGGCACCCCGACCCCGACCCGGCACCCCGACCCGAGACCCCGACACGGCACCCCGACACCGACAGGACACCCCGACCACCGACACCTCCCGAAAAGGTGTTCTTTGGCCTTCCAGAGGCCGACGGGGTCATATATTTGTGAATTATTAGTTAGCTCATATATTTTTCGATTTTGTTATGAAAAACATCATATATAATTATGTTGATCGTGTAGTTTTAAATGTGCAGTTGTTTCATCGCTGCGAGGTTTGGTGTTCGACGACCTCGCCGTGCGTTTGACGAGCTCTGCCCCTTCGTTCGTGGGTGAGCACAAATGACAAGTCCTCCTCCCCCATTAATTATTTGATCTATTTCGATGAAACTTGATAGCTAGCTATATATGTGTCTTGAATCATCAGTATGCGTAACCAATATGTGTCTCCCGTTCGAAAGCGTCATAGTTATAAATATGCATGCATTTGCATATTTATAACCTTGATTCTTTCGAATTGTCCAACGCTATCCATGGACAGCCCGAGTATGTGTAGATTGGGTTCGTTTTTCCATATGCTTTGCTCCGGATCCGACGCATATATTTCGTCAGTGCCTCCCCTATTGTTCTCCGGGTACACATCCTCTCTGTTTATTGCAGAGACGTGTATCAGGAGAACAGCGGGGAGGTGCTGCCGAAATTTTGCGTCGGATCCGGAGCATAGCATGGGAAAATAAACCCAATCTACACATACACGGGTGGGATTAGGACCTATCATTACCTAGTAGAGTGTAGGTTGCATGGACGTAATAAAATTGACAAAGTAGATCAACTGATGAATATATACATGGTGAATTACATATATAATTGTTGTGTGTCCAGTAGCTCTGAAAGGCAAGGGCTATGTACGAGCTCCTTGTGGTAAGTTTCTTCTGCAGATTAGCCAAAACATTCATGTAGTGCTTGTCTCATTACTAACTAGTATGACTGAGTCGTCAAAACCAAATGTGCAGTCTGTGTGTGAGAAGACAGGTCAGACCGCTCCGCCGATGCCAGTGATTGCTCCTGGGACCACGGTGAGTTTTATTGAATGGACATTACTTGCTAGTCTTAACATTTGAGTGTCATCATGCTAACAAGACATTGGAAATGATCTTTGGTGCAGCGTAACTCCAGACAAGCATCGCACGATCCTTCTCCAGCTACCGACACGAGCCACCCCGCTCCTACACCTCCTACATCTTGGTAAGTTTATCTAGTGTTTTGCTTAACACATGCATAAAGACCTAGACTTAGCTTTATTTCCTCCAATGCTTACCATAATGACCTAGACTTAGCTTCTTCACCTCCAAAATGACTTAATAAGCTTACTGACCTCCAAAACCATCCATTTTACCTAAGTTAGCTCTAAAACGATCTGTACTTAGCTTACTTATGTCAAAAATTGCATAATTAGCTTAGTTAGCTTATAGACGATCCATTTTACCTAAGTTAGCTCTAAAATGACCCATTTTACCTAGGTTAGCTTATAAATGATCCAGTTCATCCAAGTTAGCTCAAAAATGACCCATTTTACCTAGATTAGCTCCTAAATGATCCATTTTACCTACGTTAGCTTTAAAATGACCCATTTCACCTAGGTTAACTCCAAAATGACCAATCTTACCTAGGTTATCTCATAAATGATCCATTTCAACTAATTTAGCTCATAAACGATCCATTTCACCTAGGTTACCTAAAAAACGATCCATTTCACCTAAATTAGCTTATAAATGATCCATTTTACCTAAGTTAGCTCAAAAAGATCCATTTCAACTAGATTAGCTCATAAATGATCCATTTCACCTAAGTTAGCTCAAAAACGATCCATTTCAACTAAGTTAGCTCATAAATGATCCATTTCATCTAAGTTAGCTAAAAAAGATCCATTTCACCTTAGTTACGTGAAAAACGATCCATTTGACCTTAGTTAGCTCATAAACGACCCATTTCAACTAAGTTAGCTCATAAATGATCCATTTCACCTTAGCTAGCTCATAAACGACCCATTTGAACTTAGTTAGCTCATATATGATCCATTTCACCTAAGTTAGCTCAAAAAGATCCATTTCAACTAGATTAGCTCATAAATGATCCATTTCACCTAAGTTAGCTCAAAAACGATCCATTTCAACTAAGTTAGCTCATAAATGATCCATTTCATCTAAGTTAGCTAAAAAAGATCCATTTCACCTTAGTTACCTGAAAAACGATCCATTTGACCTTAGTTAGCTCATAAACGACCCATTTCAACTAAGTTAGCTCATAAATGATCCATTTCACCTTAGCTAGCTCATAAACGATCCATTTCACCTAAATTAGCTTATAAATGATCCATTTTACCTAAGTTAGCTCAAAAAGATCCATTTCAACTAGATTAGCTCATAAATGATCCATTTCACCTAAGTTAGCTCAAAAACGATCCATTTCAACTAAGTTAGCTCATAAATGATCCATTTCATCTAAGTTAGCTAAAAAAGATCCATTTCACCTTAGTTACCTGAAAAACGATCCATTTGACCTTAGTTAGCTCATAAACGACCCATTTCAACTAAGTTAGCTCATAAATGATCCATTTCACCTTAGCTAGCTCATAAACGACCCATTTCAACTTAGTTAGCTCATATATGATCCATTTCACGTAAGTTAGCTCATAAATGACATACTCTTCTTGTTCTAGTCTTCTTCTTGTTCTACTCTTCTTGTTCTAGTCTTCTTCTTGTTCTACTCTTCTTCTTGTTCTACTCTTCTTGTTTTAACTTTCTTATTTTTCATTTTGCAGAGTTCATTCACTTGACGAAAGCTTGCATAGATGGAGTGCTCCTTATCCCTTTCTCTATTTCTTTTGTATCGTTGAACTATGCATGTATCGTTGGATGAAACTATTGTAATATATATGGTTGGATGCCTCTATGTTCAACTTGTTATGTATGATGGAACTATGCATGTAATATATATGGTTGGATGATGAAGTTATGTGTTCGATATCTTATATGTTTGCTCTGTAATGGCCTTTTGAAATATATCTATATATGTCATCTATATTTGTGATGAAAATTGTTGGATTTAATAAAAAACAGATAAAAGAGCCAATATGCAGGCTCTTTGCCGTCTGCCACCGACGGCAACGGGCTCTTTGCCGTCTGCCACGGACGGCAAAGAAGACACGTGGCATCCAGCTGTGCTTCCTGGGAGCTGACCCATTTGGTCAGTTTGCCTACAGTGGCAGACGGCAAAGACTTTGCCATCAGTGGCAGACGGCAAAGGCCTGCCATGTAGTGACGTGTAGATGACATCATACGGCGGACGGCAAAGACACTAGAAAGTTTGCCGTCAGCGGCGGACGGCAAAGGCCTGCCGTTAGCCACTTAACGGACTAACAGCGCAATTATTGCCGTCCGCCTTCTTTGTCGTCTGCCGCGCTCTCTTTGCCGTCTGCGGCGGACGGCAAAGACTTTGCCATCAGTAGCAGACGGCAAAGTAGCTGTTTACCGAAGCCTACTTTGCCAGAGCCTTTTGCCGTCCGCGGCTGACGGCAAAGGCCTTTGCCGTCCGCCGTTGCGGACGGCAAAGTAGCTGATTCCTGTAGTGATGGTGCACTAAGCTATCAAGTAGTCATCATACCGAGCTTGCCAAACAGTCACAACGTCTGCAACTGCTCCTGCAATAGGTCCGTCACCTAGCAGTGCATCAAGGACATAATACATCTGTGCAGCAATGAGGATAATCCTCAGATCATGGAGCTAGTCCGCATCATTGCTACTAACATCTTCCAACATATTTTTCTCTAGGAACATATCAAAAATAAAATAGGGGGGCTATACGCGAGCAATTGATCTACAACAACATAGATATGCAAAATACTATTAGGTATTAAGTTCATGATAAATTAAAGTTCAATTAATCATATTACTCAAGAACTCCCACTTAGATAGACATCCCTCTAAACATCTAAGTGATCACGTGATCCATATCAACTAAACTATGTCCGATCATCACGTGAGATAGAGAAGTTTTCAATGGTGAACATCACTATGTTGATCATATCTACTATATGATTCACGCTCGACCTTTCGGTCTCAGTGTTCCGAGGCCATATATACATATGCGAGGATCGTCAAGTTCAACCCGAGTATTCTGCGTGTGCAAAACTGGCTTGCACCTGCTGTATGTGAATGTAGAGCTTATCACACCCGATCATCACGTGGTGTCTCGGCACGACGAACTGTAGCAACGGTGCATACTCAGGGAGAACACTTCTACCCTTGAAACTTAGTGAGAGATCATCTTATAATGCTACCGCCGTACTAAGCAAAATAAGATGCATCAAGGATAAACATCACATGCAATCAAACAAGTGATATGATATGGCATCATCATCTTGTGCCTTTGATCTCCATCTCCAAAGTACCGTCATGATCACCATCGTCACCGGCTTGACACCTTGATCTCCATCGAAGCATCGTTGTCGTCTCGCCAACTATTGCTTCTACGACTATCGCTACCGCTTAGTGATAAAGTGAAGCAATTACATGCTGGTTGCATTTCATACAATAAAGCGACAATCATATGGCTCCTGCCAGTTGCCGATAACTATTACAAAACATGATCATCGCATACAAAAATTTATATGTCATCACGTCTTGACCATATCACATCATAGCAAGCCCTACAAAAACAAGTTAGACGTCCTCTACTTTGTTCTTGCAAGTTTTACGTGGCTGCTACGGGCTTCTAGCAAGAACCATTCTTACCTACGCATCAAAACCACAACGATTTTTCATCAAGTGTGTTGTTTTAACCTTCAACAAGGACCGGGCATAGTCAAACTCGATTCAAATGAATTTGGAGAAACAGACACCCACTAGCCACCTATGTGTGAAGCACGGCAGTAGAACCAGTCTCATGAACGCGGTCATGTAATGTCGGTCTGGGCGGCTTCATCCAACAATACCGCCGAATCAAAGTATGACATGCTGGTAAGCAGTATGACTATTATCGCCCACAACTCTTTGTGTTCTACTCGTGCATATAACATCTACGCATAGACCTGGCTCGGATGCCACTGTTGGGGAACATAGTATTTCAAAAA